>NC_091984.1:72842175-73142175 GCF_044704955.1 Pristiophorus japonicus | reverse complement strand
CCAAGCTTGAATGTCATCCAGGTCTTGCTGCATGCAGCCATGGACTGCTTCATTGTCTGAGGAGTTGTGAATGAAGCTGAACACTATGCAATCATTAGCGAACACCCCACTTCTGATCCTATGATTGAGGGAAGGTCATTGATGAAGCAACTGAAGACAGTTGGGCTAGGATGCTGCTCTGAGGACTTGTTACAGTGATGTCCTGGGGCTGAGATGATTGACCTGTAACAACCACAACCATCTTCCCTTGTGCTAGGTTCAACTCCCGCCAGTGGAGGTTTTTTTTCCCATGTTCCTCATGTGCTTAAGTTTTACTAGGGCTCCTTGATGATATCGAATGCTGCCTTGATGCCAAGGGCAGTCGCTCTCACCTCACCTCTGGAATTCAGCTCTTTTGTCCATGTTTGCACCAAGACTGTACTGAAGTCTGGAGCGGAGTGGTTTAGCAGAACCCAAGTTGAGCATCAGTGAGCAGGTTATCGGTGAGTAAGTGCTGCTTGATGGCACAGTTGATGACTCCGTCCATCACTTTGCTGATGATGATTACCTTGTTGCAAAGTACACAACTTCTGCACTTCTCTTATAGCCACATATTGATATGACTGGTCCAGTTAAGCTTCTGGTCAATGGTGTCCCCCTCGCCAGTAATGGTGATGCTGTTGAATGTCAGGGGGAGCCGGTTGGGCCTTTTCTTATTCAAATTGGTAACTGCCTGATAATTAGATTTTCAGAAATTTTACCTGCCACTTGTCCTGCCAAGCCAGAATGTTGTCTTGGTTTGCTTGTAGGCTGGCTTGATCAGCTTCATTATTGGAGGAGTTGTGAATGGTGTTGAATGTGTAGAATCATCAGTGAACAGTCCCACTCCTGACCTTATGACGGAGGGAAGATCACTGATTAAGTAAGTGAAGATGATTAGATGGTTGAGTCAAGAATGCTTCCCTGAGGAACTCCAGCAGCAGTACTCAGCTTGGTCTAAGAGTTGGGGTATGAAAAGGTTTTTAAAGAAGCACAGGGAAGTGGTTGGCAGTCTCCTGAGTTATAATGCAATTTGTGGGTTAACATGCACCCAAAATCACTTTGCAATAATGCAGAACTGGAAATATAACTTTGGCCTTAGATTTGAAACTGTGCAGACTAGGAACCAACACCTGTCCCCAGTCTGAGGCACTGAACATGCACATTCTACATTAAGTGCCATTGTGCTATTACCAATAAGGATTTTACGTAAGTTTGTAATAACAATTTCTATAAAGGAATCCCAGGTTGTAAGTGCCATTGGAAACTCAGTGGTGTAGATTTTGACTTTGTGTGATAGTGTAAAATAGGTGATAGCGAATCAGCACCTTGTTTTACATCTCTCATGATTTTTATTTGCATTGAAGTCTGGAAATAAAAATCGGGGAGAGATGTAAAATAGAATGGTGATTCACTATCACCCATGTTACACTATCGTGCAAAGCCAAAATCTACCCCGTTTTGTGAAAACAGTGCTTACTATATCAAGTAATTAAATGCCTTAAAACAAAAGTAAAATACTGCAGATACTGGAAATATGAACTAAATACAGAAATGCTGGAAACACTCAGCAGGTCAGACAGAATCTGATGAAAGGTGATCAACTAACTCTGTTTCTCTCTCTACAGATGCTGCCTGACCAACTGAGTGTTTTCCAGCATTTTCTGTAATTAAATGCCTTATTTGTATGTTACATCAGATTGTGAATTGTATGTGTTCTCTGCATTGCTTTGATTATATTTAATGCTACCTGTATCCATGCTGTCCTCCAGACATCATATACCTGTAATTCAGTACATCATTAAATTCCACTGGACTATTAAACTACCTTTCAGGTATAATTCTAGCATGTCTGTAAGATTTTCAGCCCATCAACTCAACTGAATGATTCTTTGAACTGTATTATGTATGCAAATTGATACTCCAAATTGATACCCCAAGGCTGCTCCAACCTCTGTCGTCGAGTTACAGTATGCGGACGACGCCTGCATCTGTGCACTCACAGAGGCTGAACTCCAAGACATAGTCGATGTATTTACTGAGGCATACGAAAGCATGGGCCTTACATAGAAACATAGAAAATAGGTGCATTCGGCCCTTCGAGCCTGCACCACCATTCAATATGATCATGCAACTTCAGTACCCCATTCCTGCTTTCTTTCCAAAACCCTTGATCCCTTTAGCCGTAAGGGCCACATCTAACTCCCTTTTGAATATATCTAACGAACTGGCCTCAACAACTTTCTGTGGTAGAGAATTCCACATGTTCACAATTCTCTGAGTGAAGAAGTTTCTCCTCATCTCGGTCCTAAATGGCTTACCCCTTATCCTTAGACTGTGACCCCTAGTTCTGGACTTCCCCAACAACGGGAACATTCTTCCTGCATCTAACTTGTCCAATCCCGTTAGAATTTTATATGTTTCTATGAGATCTCCTCTCATTCTTCTAAATTCCAGTGAATATAAGCCTAGTCTTTCTTCATATGTCAGTCCTGCCATCCCGGGAATCAGTCTGGTGAACCTTCGCTGCACTCCCTCAATAGCAAGAATGTCCTTCCTCAGATTAAGAGACCAAAACTGAACACAATATTCAAGGTGTGGCCTCACCAAGGCCCTGTACAACTGCAGTAAGACCTCCCTGCTCCTATACTCAAAACACTAAACATCCATAAGACAAAGGTCCTCCACCCACCTGTCCTCGCCGCACAGTACTGCCCCCTAGTCATCAAGATCCATGGCGTGGCCCTGGACAACGTGGACCACTTCCCTTATCTTGAGAGCCTCCTATCAACAAGAGCAGGCATTGACGACGAGATCCAACACCGCCTCCAGTGCACCAGTGCAGCCTTTGGCCATCTGAGGAAAAGAGTGTTTGAAGACCAGGCCCTCAAAACTGTCACCAAGCTCATGGTCTACAGGGTTGTAGTAATACCAGCCCTGCTGTATGGCTCAGAAACATGGACCATGTATAGCAGACACCTCAAGTCGCTGGAGAAATACCACCAACGATATCTCCGCAAGATCCTACAAATCCCCTGGGAGGACAGACGCACCAACGTTAGCGTCCTCGTCCAGACCAACATCCCCAGCATTGCAGCACTGACTACACTTGATCAGCTCCGCTGGACAGGCCACATAGTTCGCATGCCAGACACGAGACTCCCAAAGCAAGCGTCCTACTCAGAACACCTTCACAGCAAACGAGCCAAAGGTAGGCAGCGGAAACGTTACAAGGACACCCTCAAAGCCTCCCTGGTAAAGTACAACATCCCCACTGACACCTGGGAGTCCCTGGCCAATGACCACCCTAAGTGGAGGAAGTGCATCGGGTGGGCACTGAGCTCCTTGAGTCTCGTCGCTGAGAGCATGCAGAAATCAAGCACAGGCAGCGGAAAGAGCGCGCAGAAAACCAGTCCCACCCACCCTTCCCCTCAACTACTATCTGTCCCACCTGTGACAGAGACTGTGGTTCTCGTATTGGACTGTACAGCCCCCTAAGAACTCATGCTAAGAGTGGAAGCAAGTCTCCCTTGATTCCGAGGGACTGCTTATGATGAGTATGCAAATTGATATTGTGTACCGTCCAAAAGCTTAATCTTTGTAATCACATCTAACACAGTCTGTCCCATTTTACAGTTTTAAAGATAGCTGAATATTTTAATGTGATAAAAAATCTTCCTGCAGAACATAAGCCCATGCTCCCATCTGCCATTATTAACCATCTTTACTTCCCATTCCCACTTGGGTTTAGGCAGGAAGAATAAGGTCACAAGAGGGAAAAAAAAATGCAAAGATATATAAAGTGTTTCTGTGTGAAATGAATCTGCCAGTCATTTTGAAGCTCAGTCTGTGGGGTAGGAGAAATGAATTTGTACTCTAGCTTTAGATATTTTTAATATAAAAAACTGTACTTCTTCATTTCTTTAACCAAACTAGGTCAACACAGAAGCTTAGAAATTGCTCTCAGCATAAAGCATTATACCAACAGCAATTGAGCAATACTGAATGTTGGGAATCTTTATATTACACAACTTTTCTCCGGTTTCCGCCCAGCCAAACATTCCCATGTAAACACGTGGACCATGTGCTCCATCGCGACAGTCCATTTTAACCAAAAAGTACTTTTCTGTCTGCGTTGAATTTTCAGCTTATATAGTCTTCTTACTAAAAGCAGAGGCTAATTGTGGTTTGTATTGCATTGCAGAGGAAATATGCAATATATTATATCAGATGATTAATTAATATGCATGAGGTCGGTGGTCTCTATGAAATAGAAATGTTCTCATATTAATGCTGGCTGAGTGCAAAGACCTTTAGTTCCAGTTACCACAGACAGATCAAATAATAGGGTCAAACCACCATGTCATTGGCAAGTATTAGTGCTCCATTAAACATTATTAAGGCAAATGCAGCCTTTTATGTCAATATAACTTCAAAAGAATCAAGTCCAGTCTGGGGTAGTGTGTTTGATTGACATCTATGTCTCAGAATTTTAAGAAGGTCATTGAACCATTGATTAGCTGTAGATCTGTTTGATGGATGGCTCGGTGGCCAGAGGTCCATTATGGACTGTATTGGGCAGAATGCATAGTTCAACAATCAGTCTTTAGCCTGCAGTAAAGAACTGTGTATTTTTCAAGTTTATGCCAACCAGCAGAGGAAATAGGACTGATTGAGGCTATAAGAAGATAACTTCGGTTTAATGTCTATATTGAGAGAGGAACATATATATAACATATAAATTTACAGCACAGAAGGAGGCCATTCCGGCCCACCGTGTCCGTGCCGGCCGACAAAGAGCCACATGGCCCTTGGTCAGCAGCCCAAAAAGTTAATATCATTTTAATTATTTTATGTACTGAGGAGGATAGAGGAATGTTTGATTCATTGTTTGGTAGCATTTACCCGTCTTATCTAAATAACAACATTTGTTGGTTCAGAGCCTGAGGCCTGATCTGGTAAGAGTGTGCATTTAGTCTGTTTTCAAAGAGAAGAAAATCATTTGATGACACGTGATACATTCCAGTAGCTGGTGTACAGACCACAAGTTCTTTGTTATAATTCCTGGGCCTTGCTATCGTTTAACTAGATATTGGGCAGAAAAAGGTGCATTCGGGATCATGGGGGCACAGCCATTGTTTAACAGAGTGGCCAGTAACACTGAACCTGACAAAATATTGAGTGTAAAACCCTCCCTAAAGTTACATTTTAAAGTGTGCACGTGTCCAGGAAGATCCCTTAAATCCATTGTGTTATGTATGTAATAACTCGATAGACTGAATACTGTAAACTAACACAGGTACAAACCTGGCTCTGCTTTATTAGGGCCCAAAGTGATTACATAGAAACATAGAAACATTGAAAATAGGTGCAGGAGTAGGCCATTCGGACTTCTAGCCTGCACCGCCATTCAATGAGTTCATGGCTGAACATGCAACTTCAGTACCCCATTCCTGCTTTCTCGCCATACCCCTTGATCCCCCTAGTAGTAAGGACTTCATCTAACTCCTTTTTGATTATATTTAGTGAATTGGCCTCAACAACTTTCTGTGGTAGAGAATTCCACAGGTTCACCACTCTCTGGGTGAAGAAGTTCCTCCTCATCTCGATCCTAAATGGCTTACCCCTTATCCTTAGACTGTGTCCCCTGGTTCTGGACTTCCCCAACATTGGGAACATTCTTCCTGCATCTAACCTGTCTAACCCCGTCAGAATTTTAAACGTTTCTATGAGGTCCCCTCTCATTCTTCTGAACTCCAGTGAATACAAGCCCAGTTGATCCAGTCTTTCTTGATAGGTCAGTCCCGCCATCCTGGGAATCAGTCTGGTGAACCTTCGCTGCACTCCCTCAATAGCAAGAATGTCCTTCCTCAGGTTAGGAGACCAAAACTGTACACAATACTCCAGGTGTGGCCTCACCAAGGCCCTGTACAACTGTAGCAGCACCTCCCTGCCCCTGTACTCAAATCCCCTCGCTATGAAGGCCAACATGTCATTTGCTTTCTTAACCGCCTGCTGTACCTGCATGCCAACCTTCAATGACTGATGTACCATGACACCCAGGTCTCTTTGCACCTCCCCTTTTCCTAATCTGTCACCATTCAGATAATAGTCTGTCTCTCTGTTTTTACCACCAAAGTGGATAACCTCACATTTATCCACATTATACTTCATCTGCCATGCATTTGCCCACTCACCTAACCTATCCAAGTCGCTCTGCAGCCTCATAGCATCCTCCTCGCAGCTCACACTGCCACCCAACTTAGTGTCATCCGCAAATTTGGAAATACTACATTTAATCCCCTCGTCTAAATCATTAATGCACAGTGTAAACAGCTGGGGCCCCAGCACAGAACCTTGCGATACCCCACTAGTCACTGCCTGCCATTCTGAAAAGTCCCCATTTACTCCTACTCTTTGCTTCTGTCTGACAACCAGTTCTCAATCCATGTCAGCACCCTACCCCCAATCCCATGTGCTTTAACTTTGCACATTAATCTCTTGTGTGGGACCTTGTCGAAAGCCTTCTGAAAGTCCAAATATACCACATCAACTGGTTCTCCCTTGTTCACTCTACTGGAAACATCCTCAAAAAATTCCAGAAGATTTGTCAAGCATGATTTCCCTTTCACAAATCCATGCTGACATGGACCTATCATGTCACCTCTTTCCAAATGCACTGCTATGACATCTTTAATAATTGATTCCATCATTTTACCCACTACCGATGTCAGGCTGACCAGTCTATAATCCCCTGTTATCTCTCTCCCTCCTTTTTTAAAAAGTGGGGTTACATTGGCTACCCTCCACTCCATAGGAACTGATCCAGAGTCAATGGAATGTTGGAAAATGACTGTCAATTCATCCACTATTTCCAAGGCCACCTCCTTAAGTACTCTGGGATGCAGTCCATCAGGCCCTGGGGATTTATCGGCCTTCAATCCCATCAATTTCCCCAACACAATTTCCTGACTAATAAGGATTTCCCTCAGTTCCTCCTCCTTACTAGACCCTCTGACCCCTTTTATATCCGGAAGGTTGTTTGTGTCCTCCTTAGTGAATACCGAACCAAAGTACTTGTTCAATTGGTCCGCCATTTCTTTGTTCCCCGTTATGACTTCCCCTGATTCTGACTGCAGGGGACCTACGTTTGTCTTTACTAACCTTTTTCTCTTTACATATCTATAGAAACTTTTGCAATCCGTCTTAATGTTCCCTGCAAGCTTCTTCTCGTACTCCATTTTCCCTGCCCTAATCAAACCCTTTGTCCTCTTCTGCTGAGTTCTAAATTTCTCCCAGTCCCCGGATTCGCTGCTATTTCTGGCCAATTTGTATGCCACTTCCTTGGCTTTAATACTATCCCTGATTTCCCTTGATAGCCACGGTTGAGCCGCCTTCCCTTTTTTATTTTTACGTCAGACAGGAATGTACAATTGTTGTAGTTCATCCATGCGGTCTCTAAATGTCTGCCATTGCCCATCCACACTCAATCCCTTAAGTATCATTCGCCAATCTATCCTAGCCAATTCATGCCTCATACCTTCAAAGTTAGCCTTCTTTAAGTTCTGGACCATGGTCTCTGAATGAACTGTTTCATTCTCCATCCTAATGCAGAATTCCACCATATTATGGTCACTCTTCCCCAAGGGGCCTCGCTAATTAATCCTCTCTCATTACACAACACCCAATCTAAGATGGCCTCCCCCCTAGTTGGTTCCTCGACATATTGGTCTAAAAAACCATCCCTTATGCACTCCAGGAAATCCTCCTCCACCGTATTGCTTCCAGTTTGGTTAGCCCAATCTATGTGCATATTAAAGTCACCCATTATAACTGCTGCACCTTTATTGCATGCACCCCTAATTTCCTGTTTGATGCCCTCCCCAACATCACTACTACTGTTTGGAGGTCTGTACACATCTCCCACTAACATTTTTTGCCCTTTGGTGTTCTGCAGCTCTACCCATATAGATTCCACATCATCCAAGCTAATGTCCTTCCTAACTATTGCCTTAACCTCCTCCTTAACCAGCAATGCTACCCCACCTCCTTTTCCTTTTATTCTATCCTTCCTGAATGTTGAATACCCCTGGATGTTGAGTTCCCAGCCCTGATCATCCTGGAGCCACGTCTCCGTAATCCCAATCACATCATATTTGTTAACATCTATTTGCACAGTTAATTCATCCACCTTATTGCGGATACTCCTTGCATTAAGACACAAAGCCTTCAGGCTTGTTTTTTTAACACCCTTTGTCCTTTTAGAATTTTGCTGTACAATGGCCCTTTTTGTTCTTTGCCTTGGGTTTCTCTGCCCTCCACTTTTCCTTATCTCCTTTCTGTCTTTTGCTTTTGCCTCCTTTTTGTTTCTCTCTGTCTCCCTGCATTGGTTCCCATCCCCCTGCCATATTAGTTTAACTCCTCCCCAACAGCACTAGCAAACACTCCCCTAGGACATTGGTTCTGGTCCTGCCCAGGTGCAGACCGTCCGGTTTGTACTGGTCCCACCTCCCCAGAACCGGTTCCAATGCCCCAGGAATTTGAATCCTTCCCTGCTGCACCACTGCTCAAGCCACGTATTCATCTGCGCTATCCTGCGATTCCGACTCTGACTAGCACGTGGCACTGGTAGCAATCCCGAGATTACTACTTTTAAGGTCCTAATTTTTAATTTAGCTCCGAGCTCCTTAAATTCATTTCGTAGGACCTTATCCCTTTTTTTACCTATGTCGTTGGTACCAATGTGCACCACGACAACTGGCTGATCTCCCTCCCTTTTTAGAATGTCCTGCACCCGCTCCGAGACATCCTTGACCTTTGCACCAGGGAGGCAACATACCATCCTGGAGTTTCGGTTGCGGCCGCAGAAACGCGTATCTATTCCCCTTACAATTGAATCCCCTATCACTATCGCTCTCCCACTCTTTTTCCTGCCCTCCTGTGCAACAGAGCCAGCCACGGTGCCATGAACTTGGCTGCTGCTCCCCTCCCCTGATGAGTCATCCCCCTCAACAGTACCCAAAGCAGTGTATCTGTTTTGCAGGGGGATGACCACAGGGGACTCCTGCACTACCTTCCTTGCACTGCTTTTCCTGCTGGTCTTCCATTCCCTATCTGGCTGTGGACCCTTTCCCTGCGGTACGACCAACTCGCTACACGTGCTACTCACGTCATTCTCAGCATCGTGGATGCTCCAGAGTGAATCCACCCTCAGCTCCAACTCCGCAACGCGGTCCGTCAGGAGCTGGAGGAGGATACACTTCCCGCACACGTAGTCGTCAGGAACACTGGAGTCGTCCCTGAGTTCCCACATGGTACAGGAGGAGCATAACATGTGACCGAGCTGTCCTGCCATGACTTAACCCTTAGATAGGCAACAACAATGCTAAAGTTTACTCACTGTTATCGAAGAGAAAAAAGAAAAACTACTCACCAATCAGCAGCCAATCACTTACCCCCTTGGCTGTGACGTCACCTTTTGATTTCTTTCTACTTCTTTTTTGCCTTCTCTCCCGCTGCAGCTGCACAGGTACACCTCTCGCTGCCGCTGAGCCTTTATAGGCCTCTCCAACACCAGGAACTCCCGCCTCTCGGACTGCCGCCGCCTCTCGCTGCCGCTGAGCCTTTATAGGCCTCACCAATGCCAGGAACTCCCGCCTCTCGGACTGCCGCCGCCTCTCGCTACATGATGGCTTGCCTTTTATACTGGGCTGCACACACGTGCGTACAGCGGTATGCACCTGGGCAGAACCGGAACCACGGTCTGCAAGTGGGCAGGACGGAACCAATGTCCTTGGGGGAGTGTTTGCTAGTGCTGTTGGGGAGGAGTTAAACTAATATGGCAGGGGGATGGGAACCTATGCAGGGAGGCAGAGGGAAATAAAAGGGAGACAGAGGCAAAAGATTGAAAGGAGAATAGTAAAAGTGAAGGGCAGAGAATCCCAAGGCAAAAAACAAAAAGGGCCACATTACAGCAAAATTCTAAAGGGGCAAGGTGTGTTAAAAAGACAAGCCTGAAGGCTCTGTGCCTCAATGCGAGGAGTATTTGGAATAAGGCGGACGAATTAACTGTGCAGATAGCAGTTAATGGATATGATGTAATTGGCATCACAGAGACATGGCTCCAGGGTAACCAAGGCTGGGAACTCAACATAGAGGGGTATTCAACATTTAGGAAGGATAGACTGCGAGGAAAAGGAGGCGGGGTGGCGTTGCTGGTTAAAGAGAAAATTAATGCAATAGTAAGGAAGGACATTGGCTTGGATGATGTGGAATCTATATGGGTGGAGCTGCGGAATACCAAAGGGCAGAAAACGCTGGTGGGAATTGTGTACCGGCCACCAAACAGTAGTAGTGAGGTTGGGGACAGCATCAAACAAGAAATAAGGGATGTATGCAATAAAGGTACAGCATTTATCATGAGCGACTTTAATTTACATATTGATTGGGCTAACCAAACTGGTAGCAATGCGGTAGAGGAGGATTTCCTGGAATGCATTAGGGATGGTTTTCTTGACCAATATGTCAAGGAACCAATTAGAGAGCTGGCCATCCTAGACTGGGTGATGTTTAATGAGAAGGGACTAATTAGCAATCTTGTTGTGCAAGGCCCCTTGGGGAAGAGTGACCATAATATGGTAGAATTCTTTATTAAGATTGAGAGTGACACAGTTAATTCAGAAACTAGGGTCCTAAACTTAAGGAAAGCTAACTTCGACAGCATGACATAACATAAACATAAGAACATAAGAACATAAGAATTAGGAACAGGAGTATGCCATTCAGCACCTCGAGCATGCTCCGCCATTCAAAAAGATCATGGCTGATCTGGCCGTGGACTCAGCTCCACTTACCCGCCTGCTCCCCATAACCCTTAATTCCCTTATTGGTTAAAAATCTATCTATCTGTGATTTGAATACATTCAATGAGTTAGCCTCAACTGCTTCCTTGGGCAGAGAATTCCACAGATTCACAACCCTCTGGGAAAAGAAATTCCTTCTCAACTCGGTTTTAAATTGGCTCCCCCGTATTTTGAGGCTGTGCCCCCTAGTTCTAGTCTCCCCGACCAGTGGAAACAACCTCTCTGCCTCTATCTTGTCTATCCCTTTCATTATTTTAAATGTTTCTATAAGATCACCCCTCATCCTTCTGAACTCCAACGAGTAAAGACCCAGTCTACTCAATCTATCATCATAAGGTAACCCCCTCATCTCTGGAATCAGCCTTGTGAATCGTCTCTGTACCCCCTCCAAAGCCAGTATATCCTTCCTTAAGTAAGGTGACCAAAACTGCATGCAGTACTCCAGGTGCGGCCTCACCAATACCCTATACAGTTGCAGAAGGACCTCCCTGCTTTTGTACTCCATCCCTCTCGCAATGAAGGCCAACATTCCATTCGCCTTCCTGATTACCTGCTGCACCTGCAAACTAACTTTTTGATATTCATGCACAAGGACCCCCAGGTCCCTCTGCACCGCAGCATGTTGTAATTTCTCCCCATTCAAATAATATTCCCTTTTACTGTTTTTTTTCCCAATGTGAATGACCTCACACTTTCCTACATTGTATTCCATCTGCCAAACCTTAGCCCATTTGCTTAACCTATCTCGATCTCTTTGCAGCCTCCCTGTGTCCTCTACACAACCCGCTTTCCCACTAATCTTTGTGTCATCTGCAAATTTTGTTACACTACAGTCTGTCCCCTCTTCCAGGTCATCTATGTATATTGTAAACAGTTGTGGTCCCAGCACCGATCCCTGTGGCACACCACTAACCACCGTTTTCCAACCCGAAAAGGACCCATTTATCCCGACTCTCTGCTTTCTGTTAGCCAGCCAATTCTCGATCCATGCTAATACATTTCCTCTGACTCTGCGTACCTTTATCTTCTGCAGTAACCTTTTGTGTGGCACCTTATCGAATGCCTTTTGGAAATCTAAATACACCACATCCATCGGTACACCTCTATCCACCATGCTCGTTATATCCTCAAAGAATTCCAGTAAATTAGTTAAACATGATTTCCCCTTCATGAATCCATGCTGCGTCTGCTTGATTGCACTATTCCTATCTAGATGTCCCGCTATTTCTTCCTTAATGATAGTTTCAAGCATTTTCCCCACTTCAGATGTTAAACTAACCGGCCTATAGTTACCTGCCTTTTGTCTGCCCCCTTTTTTAAACAGAGGCGTTACATTAGCTGCTTTCCAATCCGCTGGTACCTCCACAGAGTCCAGAGAATTTTCGTAGATTATAACGAATGCATCTGCTATAACTTCCACCATCTCTTTTAATACCCTGGGATGCATTTCATCAGGACCAGGGGACTTGTCTACCTTGCGTCCCATTAGCCTGTCCAGCACTACCCCCCTAGTGATAGTGATTGTCTCAAGGTCCTCCCCTCCCACATTCCTGTGACCAGCAATTTTTGGCATGGTTTTTGTGTCTTCCACATTTCCCCTTCTCATCTTCTAAGGGACCAACATTTACTTTAGTCACTCTTTTCCGTTTTATATATCTGTAAAAGCTTTTACTATCCGTTTTTATGTTTTGCGCAAGTTTACCTTCGTAATCTATCTTTCCTTTCCTTTCTTTATTGCTTTCTTAGTCATTCTTTGCTGTCATTTAAAATTTTCCCACTAACCTTGGCCACCTTATACGCATTAGTTTTTAATTTGATACTCTCCTTTATTTCCTTGGTTATCCACGGCTGGTTATCCTTTCTCTTACCGCCCTTCTTTTTCACTGGAATATATTTTTGTTGAGCACTCTGAAAGAGCTCCTTAAAAGTCCTCCACTGTTCCTCAATTGTGCCACCGTTTAGTCTGTGTTTCCAGTCTACTTTAGCCAACTCTGCCCTCATCCCACTGTAGTCCCCTTTGTTTAAGCATAGTACGCTCGTTTGAGACACTACTTCCTCAGCCTCAATCTGTATTACAAATTCAACCATACTGTGATCACTCATTCCGAGAGGATCTTTTACTCGGAGATTGTTTATTATTCCTGTCTCATTACACAGGACCAGATCTAAGATAGCTTGCTCCCTTGTAGGTTCTGTAACATACTGTTCTAAGAAACAATCCCGTATGCATTCTATGAATTCCTCCTCCAGGCTACCCCGTGCGATTTGATTTGACCAATCGATATGTAGGTTAAAATCCCCCATGATTACTGCCGTTCCTTTTTCACATGCCTCCATTATTCCCTTGATTATTGCCCGCCCCACCGTGAAGTTATTATTTGGGGGCCTATAAACTACGCCCACCAGTGACTTTTTCCCCTAACTATCTCTAATCTCCACCCACAATGATTCAACATTTTGTTCATTAGAGCCAATATGGTCTCTCACAACTGCCCTGATATCATCCTTTATTAACAGAGCTACCCTACCTCCTTTCCCTTCTTGTCTATCTTTCCGAATCGTCAGATACCCCTGTATGTTTAATTCCTAGTCTTGGCCACCCTGCAACCACGTTTCTGTAATGGCCACCAAATCATACCCATTTGTAATGATTTGTGCCGTCAATTCATTTACTTTATTTCGAATGCTGCGTGCGTTGACGCGTGAATTGGCTAGAATAGACTGGCAAATGATACTTAAAGGGTTGACGGTGGATAGGCAATGGCAAACATTTATAGATCACATGGATGAACTTCAACAGTTGTACATCCCTGTCTGGAGTAAAAATAAAACAGTGAAGGTGGCTCAACCGTGCCTAACAAGTGAAATTTAGGATAGTGTTCGATCCAAGGAAGAGGCATATAAACTGGCCAGAAAAAGCCGCAAACCTGAGGACTGGGAGAAATTTAGAATTCAGCAGAGGAGGACAAAGGGTTTAATTAGGAGGGGGAAAATAGAGTATGAGAGGAAGCTTGCTGGGAACATAAAAACTAACTGCAAAAGCTTTTATAGCTATGTGAAGAGAAAAAGATTAATGAAGACAAACGTAGATCCCTTGCAGTCGGACTCAGGTGAATTAATAATGGGGAACAAAAAAATGGCAGACCAATTGAACAAATACTTTGGTTCTGTCTTCACGAAGGAAGACACAAATGACCTTCCAGATGTACTAGGGGACCGAGGGTCTAGTGAGAAGGAGGAACTGAAGGATATCCTTATTAGGCGGGAAACTGTGTTGGGGAAATTGATGGGATTGAAGGCCGATAAATCCCTGGGGCCTGATTGTCTGCATCCCAGAGTACTTAAGGAGGTGGCCCTAGAAATAGTGGATGCATTGGTGATCATTTTCCAACAGTCTATCGACTCTGGGTCAGTTCCTATGGACTGGAGGGTAGCTAATGTAACACCACTTTTAAAAAAATGAGGGAGAGAGAAAACGGGTAATTATAGACTGGTTAGCCTGACATTAGTAGTGGGGAAAATGTTGGAATCAATTATTAAAGATGAAATAGCAGCACATTTGGAAAGTGGTGACAGGATCGGACCGAGTCAGCATGGATTTATGAAAGGGAAATCATGCTTGACCAATCTTCTGGAATTTTTTGAGGATGTAACTAGTAGAGTGGACAAGGGAGAACCAGTGGATGTGGTGTATTTGAACTTTCAAATGGCCTTTGACAAGGTCCCACATAAGAGATTGGTGTGCAAGATCAAGGCACATGGTATTGGGGGTAATGTACTGGCGTGGATAGAGAATTGGTTGACAGGCAAGAAGCAGAGAGTCGGGATAAATGGATCCTTTTCAGAAAGTGACTAGTGGAGTACCGCAGGGCTCAGTGCCTGGACCCCAGCTCTTTACAATATACATTAATGATTTGGATGAAGGAATTGAGTGTAATATCTCCAAGCTTGCAGATGACACTAAAGTGGGTGGCGGTGTGAGCTGTGAGGAGGATGCTAAGAGGCTGCAGGGTGATTTGGACAGGTTAGGTGAGTGGGCAAATGCATTCCAGATGCAGTATAATGTGGATAAATGTGAGATTATCCATTTTGGTGGCAAAAACACGAATATTATCTGAATGTCTGCAGATTAGGTAAAGGGGAGGTGCAACGAGACCTGGGTGTCATGGTTCATCAGTCACTGAAAGTTGGCATGCAGGTACAGCAGGCAGTGAAGAAGGCAAATGGCATGTTGGCCTTCATAGCTTGGGGATTTGAGTATAGGAGCAGGGAGGTCTTACTGCAATTGTACAGGGCCTTGGTGAGGTCTCACCTGGAATATTGTGTCCAGTTTTGGTCTCCTAATCTGAGGAAGGACGTTCTTGCTATTGAGGGAGTGCAGCGAAGGTTCACCAGACTGATTCCAGGGATGGCTGGACTGGCATATGAGGAGAGACTGGATCAACTGGACCTTTATTCACTGGGGTTTAGAAGGATGAGAGGGGATCTCATAGAAACGTATAAGATTCTGACGGGACGGGACAGGTTAGATGCGGGAAGAATGTTGGGGAAGTCCAGAACCAGGGGACACAGTCTTAGGATAAAGGGTAGGCCATTTAGGACTGAGATGAGGAGAAACTTCTTCACTCAGAGAGTTGTTAACCTGTGGAATTCCCTGCCGCAGAGCGTTGTTGATGCCAGTTCACTGGATATATTCAAGAGGGAGTTAGATATGGCCCTTATGGCTAAAGGGATCAAAGGGTATGGAGAGAAAGCAGGAAAGGGGTACAGAGGTGAATGATCAGCCATGATCATATTGAATGGTGGTGCAGGCTCGAAGGGCCGAATGGCCTACTCCTGCACCTATTTTCTATGTTTCAATGACCTCCGACAGTGGCGCCACCTGGTGGCTAGTAACCCCAAGCATACATACATGGCATTATCCCCCTTTAAGATATTAGTAACAGTCTTTTTACAAATTGAGATGGTCTGGGGCTTTCCGTTCCCAAATTGATCGTCTCAGTTCAACTCCAGCCTTGGGCGAGCGTTCTGAGTCTGTTATAACCGGGGGTTGGGTAGCCGATCTGATGGGAGTGGCAATGACCATGTCAGGGATTGAAAGTCCAGATTCACCGATGGCAGCGGAGTCCTCTGATGACTGAGGGTAGGTTAGTTGGTCACTGATTGTGTCTTCTTCAGACTGTTCCGGTTCATCCCTGTGCCACAGCTTTATCTGTTCAACATGTTTCCTGCATGTTTGCCAATTCTTGAACTTGAAGATAAACACTCTGTTACCCTCCTTGACCGTAACAGTACCAGCGATCCACTTGGGACCTTGACCATAATTTAGTACATACACAGGATCGTTATCAGAAATGTCACGTGACACAGCAGCACGATCATGATACCACTGCTGACTTTGACATCTGTATTCAACATGATAGTTGAAGTCAGGGTGTCTTGAGACCTCTCTTCATCAATAGTTCAGCATGGGGGACCCCGGCAAGCATGTGGGGTCTTGACCTGTAACTAAGCAATATGCATGACAAGCGAGTCTGCAGTAAACCTTGAGTTACACGCTTCATACATTGCTTGATGGTTTGAACAGCACACTCTGCTTGACCATTAGATGCGGGTTTGAATGGTGCTGACCTCACAGGATTGATACCATTGAGTTTCATGAACTCTTGAAACTCCAGACTAATGAAGCAAGGTCTGTTGTCGCTTACAACGATGTCAGACAGACCATGAGTGGCAAACATGACACGAAGGCTCTCAATGGTAGCTGTGGATGTGCTGGATGACATGATTATACACTCTACCCACTTGGAATATGCATCCACCACAACTAAAAACATCTTTCCCAGGAAGGGACCTGCAAAGTCGATATGGATCCTGGACCATGGTTTAGATGGCCACGACCATAGACTCACCGGTGATTCCGCTGGTGCTTTACTTAGCTGCATGCAAGCGTTGCACTGCTGCACACATGATTCCAGATCAGAGTCAATTCCAGGCCACCATACATGAGATCTGGCAATGGCTTTCATCCAGGATGAGTGCTATGTCCATCATGAACAAATTTCTCTCTGCCTTTCTTAGGCATAACAACACGATTACCCCACAGTAAACAATCTGATTGAATGGATAGTTTGTCTTTGCGACGGATGTAAGGTTTGGTCTTATCACCCATTTGCTTGGGTATGGCAGACCAATCACCACTCAGGACACAATGTTTCACAACCGATAATATCGGGTCCTGGCTGGTCCAGGTCTTAGCTTGTTGAGCCGTGACAGGGGTGCCTTCATTTTCAAAAGCATCCATAACTAACAGTAGGTATGCAGGTTGTGGCGTTTCCACCTCCGGTGTGGGCAACGGCAGACGGCTCAGTGCATCCGCACAATTCTCGGTGCCTGTTCTATGGCAAATGACATAATCATAGGCAGGTAATGTCAGCGCCCAACTCTGGATGCGGGACGATACATTGGTATTTATATCTTTGTTTTCGGAAAACAATGAAATGAGTGGTTTGTGATCTGTTTCCAGTTCAAACCGAAGACCAAACATGTACTGATGCATCTTTTTAATCCATAGCCGCAGGCTAATGCTTCTTTCTCTACCATGCTATTGGCTCTTTCCGCCTTTGACAAATTTTTAGAAGCATACACAACAGGTTGTAGTTTACCCGACTTCATTAGCTTGTTGGAGCACGCAGCCAACTCCATATGACGAAGCATCATAGGCCAATATTAGACGCTTACACGGATCATAATGTACCAGCAGCTTGTTAGAGCAAAGCAGATTTGTAGCTTTCTCAAAAGCTCTATCTTGAGACGCATCCCAAACCCAGTTGTCGCCTTTTCTTAGCAGCATGTGCAGTGGCTCTAATGAAGTGCTCAATCTAGGTAGGAAATTACCGAAGTAGTTGAGTAGACCATGGAACGAACGCAGCTCTGTCACATTCTGAGGCTTGGGTGCATTTTTGATGGTCTTGGTTTTTGAGTCCGTAGGCCTGATGCCATCAGCAGCAATTTTCCTCCTCAGGAATTCGATTTCCAGTGTCATGGAGACACACTTCGAGCATTTCAGTCTGAGTCCCACTTTGTCCAGACGATGTAGAACCTCTTCGAGGTTGTTCAGATGTTCGGCGGTGTCACGACCTGTGACCAGGATGTCATCTTGGAACACGATGGTTTTAAGGACAGACTTCAGTAGAATCTCCATGTTCCTCTGAAATATGGCTGCCACCGAGCAAATTCCAAAAGGACACCTGTTGTAGATAAACAATCGTTTATGAGTGTTGATGCAAGTAAGTTTCTTCGACGTCTCGATCAGCTCCTATGTCATGTAGGCTGACGTCAGATCCAACTTAGTGAACGACTCCCCCCCCCCCCCCCCCCCGGCTAGCGTTGCAAACAGGTCATCAGTCTTCGGTAATGGGTATTGATCCTGTTTCGAAACTCGGTTGATCGTAACCTTGTAGTCTCCACAAATCCTGACAATGCCATCACTTTTCAACACAGGTACAATGGGGCTGGCCCATTCATTAAATTCGACCGGTGATATGACCCCTTCATGCTGGAGTCTGTCCAGTTCGATTTTGACCCTCTCCCTCATCATGTACGGAACCGCCCAAACTTTATGATTTGAGTCCACGTGGATCTGCACCTTGGCTCCGGTGAAATTGCCAATGCCTGGTTCAAACAGCCAGGGGAACTTGCTCAGCACTTGAGCATCATCCTCCTCCGACAATGCTTTGATATTGTTCCAATTCCATTTGATTTTTTCTAGCCAATTCCTGCCGAACAGCGTTGGACCATTGCCTGGAACAATCCACAATGGTAAATCATGAACCGCACCATCATATGACACCTTGACTACGCACTGCCAATCACCGTTATGAGTTCTTTAGTGTACGTACGCAACTTGGCATTGACTGGACTCAGCTTGGGCCTAACAGCCTTAGTATCCCACAGCTTGTCGAATGTCCTCTGGCTCATTATTGATTGACTTGCACCCGTGTCCAATTCCATTGGTACCGGCACACCGTTAAGTTTCACATTAATCATTATCGGTTGGCTCTTTGTTAGGAACGAATACAGTCCATACACTTCCTCCTCTGGTATCTCGGATTGCATATCCGGATCCGCGCTATACTGGTCATCATCCTCCACATGGTGTGTCGCAGCACGCTTGTTCAGTTGCTGACACATGCGCTGGAGATGCCCCAGTCTCAAACAGCCTTTAAAAATGTACTGTTTAAACTGACACCGATGAGGCTGATGATTGCCCCCACAACGCCAACACGGTGAAATCAGATTAATTTCTGTTGGCAGACTTTGGGCAGCCACAGATTTCGTTTTTGCAGTCGAGTAGGCCTGCCATATGCAGCTCTGCCAAACGGCGATACAATTTTGTTTACAAGTACTTGCCGAGTTCCAATTTTTCGATGATATCTGCTTTAAGTTTTTGTCCGTCGTCATGTATACCTGGGCCGCACACACGTGCGTACAGCCCAATGACCTCCGACAGTGGCGCCACCTGGTGGCTAGTAACCTCAAGCATACATACATGACACATTGTTCATGAGCACCTGGTGTACCAGTCTTCCAGCTGCACTGGTGTTTCAGGAGCTGCATTCTCTGAGTCAGTGTGTACTTCCTGCTCCAGCATTCGTCAGTGGGTGTAGCTCAGTAGTAGAACATTTAATGCAAATTTAGGAGCAATGTGAGCATTCATGAGAGATTTTATTTAAGGCCTGTACCACTGGGAGCTTCACTACAGATGCCTCTGGAGTTGGTAAATGCCCGATTGTAGACTGCTAGTTGTGACTTCCGTATACTTCACCATACCTTGCATGGATTTTGCACAAATTCGAGTGACGCCTGTGGATGATCCTGCTCAGTCAGCATTCTCGTTCATAAGCAGGCCCAGTGAAGTCAGAATCCCTAGGTGATGCAGAAGAGGCATGAGTGTTTCTGGTCTTCCAGCAACAACTGCTTATTATTCAGCTTAATCCTTCTCAGTACAGTACTAAGGCTGACCCATTGCTACTTCCTCAAGCTAACTACTTAGGAACCGAGAAATATAGGAACAGGATTAGATCATTCAGCCCCTTGAACCTGTTCCGCCATTCAATGAGATCATGGTGGATCTTTTTCTTAACTCCGTCTACCCTTAATACCCATGCCTAAAAGAAAATCCTCCAGAATGGCATTGGTGTGTGAGGTGCTGGGTTGCTTATGGACATTGGTTGTGCCATTAGTATGTTTATTCTGGTCTATTAAAATAGAAGAGCAATCTTTATCAAAATGCAGCAAGAACTGTCTTCAAGTAGTCTTTCCATTAATGTGGTAGATATTTTTTCAGCACGATAGCTGCAGGAAATATGCAGGGAGCAGTGCCAGCCCTTATACATGGCCTTCTTCCACCTTACAAAGGCCTTTGATACTGTCAACCGCAAGGGTCCATGGACCGTCATCCTCCGTTTCGGATGCCCCCAAAACTATGTCACCATCCTCCGCCTGCTCCACGACGACATGCAGGCCATGATTCTTACCAATGGATCCATCACAGACCCAATCCACGTCCGGATCAGGGTCAAGCAGGGCTGCATCATAGCCCCAACCTTCTTCTCAATCTTCCTCGCTGCCATGCTCCACCTCACAGTCAACAAACTCCTCGCTGGATTGGAACTAAACTACAGAACCAGTGGGAAGCTGTTCAACCTTCGCCGTCTCCAGGCCAGGTCCAAGACCACTCCAACCTCTGTCGTCGAGCTACAGTACGCGGATGACGCCTGTGTCTGTGCACACACAAAGGCTGAACTCCAGGACATGGTCGACGTATTTACCGAGGCGTATGAAAGCATGGGCCTGACGCTAAACATCAGTAAGACAAAGGTCCTCCACCAACCTGTCCTCGCCGCACAGCACTGCCCCCCAGACATCAAGATCCACGGCGCAGCCCTGGACCACGTGGACCACTTCCCTAATCTCGGGAGCCTCCTATCAACAAGGCATTGACGACGAGATCCAACACCGCCTCCAGTGCGCCAGTGCAGCCTTCGGCAGCCTGAGGAAAAGAATGTTTGAAGACCAGGCCCTCAAAACTGTCACCAAGTTCATGGTCTACAGGGCCACAGTAATACCCACCCTCCTGTATGGCTCAGAGACGTGGACCATGTACAGTAGACACCTCAAGTCGCTGGAGAAAAACCACCAGCGATATCTCCACAAGATCCTATAAATCCCAGTGGGAGGACAGACGCACCAACATTAATATCCTCGTCCAGGCCAACATCCCCAGCATTGAAGCACTGACCACACTTGATTAGCTCTGCTGGACAGGCCACATAGTTCGCATGCCAGACACGAGACTCCCAAAGCAAGCGCTCTACTCGGACTCGTCCATGGCAAACGAGCTAAAGGTGGGCAGCGGAAACGTTACAAGGACACCCTCAAAGCTTCCTTGATAAAGTGCGACATTGAAGCACTGACCACACTTGATCAGCTCCGCTGGGCAGGCCACATAATTCGCATGCCAGACACGAGACTCCCAAAGTAAGCTCTCTACTCGGAACTCATCCACGGCAAACGAGCCAAAGGTGAACAGAGGAAACATTTCAAGGACACCCTCAAAGCCTCCCTGATAAAGTGGCCTGCCCAGCAGAGCTGATCAAGTGTGTTCAGTCCCCACTGACACCTGGGAGTCCCTGGGGCCAAAGACCGCCCTAAGTGGAGGAAGTGCATCCAGGAGGGCGCTGATCTCCTCAAGTATCGTCGCCGAGAGCATGCAGAAATCAAGCGCAGGCAGCGGAAGGAGCGTGCGGCAAACCAGGCTCCCCGCCCACCCTTCCCCTCAACCACTGTCTGTCCCACCTGTGACAGAGGCTGTGGTTCTCATATTGGACTGTACAGCCATCTAAGAACTCATGCTAAGAGTGGAAGCAAGTCTTCCTCGATTCCGAGGGACTGCCTATGATGATGATGAGATATTTTTGAGGTTCAGTGTATGCCTGTGTGTCAGTGATTGAGTAAGGGGGACAAGATATAATAAGAATATTATGGTACTAGCTCTGAACTTTGAGGAGTCATCTGGTTTTACCCTCCTCTACTCCCTTGATGCTATGATGTCCAGTGAGGCCTCCTCAAATGGAATCAAGTGCTAGTTATGCTACAGATCCCTTCTAGTTCTGCTCTGTTCCCTTTTGTTATATGCTATATTGTCATGTGAGCATGCAGCTAGGTGGATTTACGAAGATGTCTTGTATCAAGCCCTTTAAGATTTCTGGGTGCTTATAACTTGAGTAATAAGTTACTACTTGGACTTCTCTCATGCTGCAATGGAAGCATGCAGTGAGCTATTTCTCGTAACAGTGCTGCACAGGATTTAATTCTGTTAATTGTGAGGATGGTTTAGCATAAAACTATTTAAGATTATGTGGGTGCAGTCTGTGGCATACCTACTAGGCCAGACATTTTGTATTTAAGATTGCATTTTAGCCTAATGTCAATGGTTATCTTCAGCTCAGCCAGGATAGTTTTGTATTCAGTCTAACCAAGAGATTTAAAAACAATAGCAGCTCAAAATTTCAAAGTGTAGTCTGTGCCTTTTCAAGGCTTCAAGGCTACATCTAGTGTTAGCTCATATACAGGAACAAGACTGCTTGTATTGATCAAAAATTTATTCAATTATAGGTGATTTGAACCAGTAGTAAAGTGATTGGGGCTCTGATTGTATGCTTCCCAGGGGCATTTCGGATCCCAGGGGCTCTGAAGCTGGTTCTTTGAGTTGTCACGGGGTATATGGATCTTCTGCAGGCCCACAGGAGTAATCAGAAAGGAACAGACTGGATTTAATTCATGAGGAATGTATAGGACAGGTTTCAGAGCTTTGTAAGGCTCAGGAGAATCCAATTTCAGTGCTGTCATCGAATTTGAAAAAGTTGGTTAGAGCCCTCAGTCATCATCATAGGCAATCCCTCGAAATTGAGGAAGACTTGCTTCCACTCTAAAAGTGAGTTCTCAGGTGACTGTACAGTCCAATACAGGAATTACAATCTCTGTCACAGTGGTTGAAGAAAAGAGCCCTAAGTATATGCACTTCAAAGGAAGCAGAAGTGCACGCAAATATATCCACACACGAACAAACATACGCACACATATATAAATAAAAATGACCGTTCCTTCAGTATTCTTTGGTCGATTTTACTTTTTTGAGTCTTTCTGAGCATCTTACAGGGTTTTGGTAATTTTCCATTTTCTAATAAAAGTATTCTTTTTTTCAAATTCTGAAAATGGACAAATGGGACTAGACTTTGCACTTTGCGTCACCACCGCCCATATCTCGGCGGTACTTGCGCAGTTAGGATTCATCCATACCGCCTGATCAGTGCCGAGAATTAATGCCTTAATTTTCACCTGAAAATATCCCTACACTGGCGGGGGCGGCAGTCTGCGACAGCGGGCGGTCATAGTCCTCGTGTAAGGCCGGCTTGATCCAGACCAGCTTTACTGAGCATGAGCAAAGTTTTTTTCCCTCTCTTTATGCGCATGTGTGATTTTTTAATTCCCCCCCAACCCACAATGCGCATGTGCATTTTTTTAATCCGCCCCCCCCCCCACAATGCGCATGCGCGTTTTTTTCGTGTATGCGCAATGGATATTTTTTTTAGCCATGTTTCGGGAGTCAGGGGTCATCCCACGCATGTGCAATTGAGTAAGGGAGGGGTAAGGAAAAAGAGAGAGTAGGAAAGTTGAGTACAATTGACAATTATTCTAACTAAAAATAAAATGGAAGAAGATTTAACAGTTGCGATGGAGGTGGAGCCCGAGGCGAACATGTGAGGGAGGAAAAGGGCTAAACGTTTTTCAATGGAAGCGTAAGCTGTTCTGGTCCACAAGGTGGAAGCACACTGGGAACGATTTACCTGGGGTTGTTGTGGCAAGCCCAGCCCGCAAGTATATCAGTGAATATGGGCAGAAATTGCCGAGGCAGTGTCCTCAGTTGCCCAGATCAGTCGGGGGCCAGTCCAGTGCAGATATTGTTTTGGTCACAAGAGTAAGTAAAAACTCTAATAAATTTAATCATTCAATGATTCATTAGTTAAAATGTGAAAGTGCCATACCGTACATTTCTTAATATCGCTAAATTTGGAGTTACTATAAACGATGTTTTTATATTGTCTTGCTTTACTTAATAAGATGTGTTCATCATGCATAACTTGGAAGGTGATGGTGTATTAATGAGACATTGTTGAACAGCATTGGGGGTGCTTACTAGTACTTGTGCAATTATATTAAACCATGGTTTTGTCGTATTTTCAGAAAAAAAATCGCTTTCAACCGAGGCGAATGTCGCCGTACTGGGGAAGGGCCAGCAGAGCTGCAGGAGCTGAGCGACCTAGAGGAGCAGGCCGCAGCCCTCACTGTGGCGCTTGATCACTTGGCCACTCGTGGTGGTACTGATCCAGTGCTGGTGCTACGTGAGTAACGCATAATCCCTGGGATGTGCATAATGCATAAATTATACTGTACTGTAAAGCTAGCACCATTATGAAATATTATGAGAATGCCATGTAATCTCAGTAAATTCTGTACATGTTCATTTCAAGTAGTGTATCTTGGTGCAATATAATGCTGTAATGTTGCGCCTCCTCATATTCATGCACAATGTAAGCTATAAAATGTAACCTTCATCCTCCTTCTCCCCATCCCACCCCTCCTTCCTTCACTTCCTCGCCCTTCTGCTTACCTATTCTGTCTTGTTTTATAGCTGAAGAGGAGCACGTAGTGTTTACAGAGGAGCAGGAGCAGGAGGATGAACTTGTTCAAGTACAGCTAATGCTCGACCCACCGCAGAACTTGAGGTGGTGCTGCAATCATGCCTGCGATGTCCTCTTCCTCAGTCAAATCCATTTTTCACGGATTCGGCTCTGAAGAAGTGGCCGGACCAAGCGTTGTGCAGCAGTGCACACCGAGTGTCGTAGTCCCCGTGCATAATCCGAGGAGGCTGCTTCGGAATGAGATCCGTGCTGCAAGACAAGCAGACGCAGAGATGGACATGGTTGCGCTGACTAGGGTAAACGTCGACGTAGGTCGACAGCTCCTCGAGACAAGTGGTAGCATCGCAATCAGCGCGCCATTCAGAGGAGGTGGCGGCACGGACTGCGGTGATGCAGCGAATAGCTGATTCCGTGGATGCCTTGAGGCGGCCAGTGGAATCGGGGAACGACACTGAACCCCAAGGTGTCGTACTAATCATGCCTACAGCATATGGGAGTCAGGAGAATGCCGATTCTTCTGACTCCGAGGACGGGTCGTCAGACCCTACCGCCTCTCCACATTCCCCGCACGCTCAGGGAGTGGAATCCCTTTCGGTTACGATACATCTCTGCATCCTCGAAGGGTGCTCGCAGGGCAATGTGCATACAGTCTATTGCACCCGACTTTAGGGAAGTTTGCTATTCTTGAGAATCCAACAGTCCTTTCACTCTGTGCCTCCCTGGTCATAGGGAAGTTTATACAGTCAAAACTTTGTGCGTAAAATGCTTGTGTCACCTGCCGATTGCAGCAATGTGTGGATTGCTGACAGATGCAGCATATGTCGCCAGCTGATACCTGAAAGGAGCCCGATGCGTAGAAGGAAAGTGCTGCAGTTACCTTAACCTCAACAGGTAGTGCGGTTTTGATGGTGCTGGTAGGCTGCAGGTCTCCCTTAATGAACTGGCATAACTCACTGACAGTCTCCTTTCGGAAGCGCAGCCTTCTAATGCACGTGTTCTCAGATAAGTCCAGGTATGATCGCTTATCCCTGTAAATGCGCTGTGGGTAAGGTCTCCTCCTCCTCAGCAGTCTGCCACCTCTTTGAATGGGCATAAACCTTCTTCCAGCTGCACTCTGCAGCATGTAATTAGTAGCCAGCATTGGTTGAGAAATTACAGGTCCCATTTTTTTTTAAAGGTAAATTTACTGTAAATTGTTCAAAAATTAATCAAATGTCAATAATCTCTCCTCAAATGAAAGCATATATTTTTAAAAACGCCCTGAAATTAAAAGTATTCCTGTAAAACAACAATAAAATGCTCTAAAAAACGATTTAAGTTTAACCTGCAATTTAATCCAGCTGTAGCTCCGATTACAAAATGGCGTCCACATCGCTGGGCCAGGGCACTTAAGTGCACCTTTTCATAGCGTATTGATAGCGGGCAGTATTCTGGACCATTTTGTTTAAAAAGTCTGAAAATAGCGCTGGGCGGTCTTGCGGGCGGTAAACTGACGGTGCACGACATCCAGGAGGGAAAATTGATGGCATCTACTGGGCAGGAGGCTGGATCATTTGAACCCAAAAATACCGCTACCAGTAATCGGGCGATGTATGGACGAAAATTTGCATATCGCTCTAAAATCAGGCGGTAAGGCAATGAAAACGCTAAAGCGGGCACTAAATTGGGTGGTAATTGAACAATAAGAATGCAAAAGATTAGCCCCATATGGTCTCTTCCTTAATCCCTTTTATAGCCATTGATAAAAGCTACACGTTGAGTCACTCTCTGAAATCTCTCTGCTTTGTCTCTATTCATTGCCTTGTGTACATACCCTTGATAATTGCCAGGAAAACCTGTCTTTTACCAGTCGAACAGAATGTTAGTGAATTGACATGGAAAATTCTGTGTTCTTGTTGAAGTTACCAATATAGTTTCATTTTTCTATGTAACGAATTTGCTCTTGTGCTGTGATCATTGACAGCTTTATGTGGACTGCCCAGCAGTAAATGCCATGACACATGATTGTGACTTAATATTAGAATTGTTGGCTTCACATAAATGAGACACTAATCATAACTTGGACTTTTACCAGGCAAACTTAGAGATTTCCATCTGCAAGAGTCCTTGGTGCAAACAATGGACTACATTGAAAACACCAAGGCTAAATAAAGCCTCTGTTTGTGGAATATTTAGTTTTCCCCTTTTTGAAAATGGATTTTCTACCTAGAATTGTTAATTACAGTATGTTCAAAACATAATACAATTCCGCTACTTCAGCTAATACTTACCAGTAATTAGTACGTTCTGCGTAACTTCCATGATTACCATGTTAAAAAATTCTCCAAAATCCCAGAACTCCAAAAGAATGAATGTTCTAATTGCAGACATTAACTAGGATTAATTGGCAGCCCTAATTAAAACCTGCGTAAGTTGGAAGTGGGCTCCTTCCACAATCTTTGACATATGGCGGTAGCTCCATGGCAGGCTGTCCAATACATTGAGCAATTGCTGGTGCACAGAAAACAAAAACTGGGGTTTGGAAAATGGGGAACGCGGAAAACTTGCCGTTAACATTGGCGGCCAAGGATAACGCCCGTCGGCCAAGAGAGCGCAGACAGATACTGCCTGCTCATTATCATCAGCGCGGCAGTGATTTTCTACTGCAATGCGCTCTTTGCAGCGCTGATCTCAGAAGGAGGCCAAAGGTCGCCTCAGTCTCTCGCTCGCAGTGTAGGGGGGCGGGGAAGGAAGGAGCGACCTGAACATTTGCTGCCTGTGCTCCAAAAATATTAGCTGCCATCCGATGTTTGGTGATTTTTAGTTTGTTTATGACATGAATGCAGATAAAAGAGATCTTATCGCAGATCATATTCAATCATTGCAATGGAACTCACCCATTGATTTACTGACACACAAACAATGTAGGCCTCCCGGAAAGTAGCCAGAAAATGCAATCACCCCCGTCAACCCCGCCACTGATGGGCAAAAAATGAAAGTTTAAAAGAAGAGCCTTGGAAAAGGAGGCATTTGAAGCTCCTCCGAACATCTTCGTAAGGCCTGCCAGATTCCTAATGGGCATTAATGCTGATGAAAGATCTTATAGGGGCAGCATTCAATGGCGTGATCTAGTGTGGGCGGCAATGTGAGCGGAGAATTTCAAAATGGATGAGTTGGCGTCAACTCAGCCTTGCTCGCTGATTTACAACACACTCCACCTCATTAAAATACTCTCGCTGATAGCAGGCAACGGCAGCGCTGCCAACCTCCCAAAAATGACAGCTGCCTCGGGACCCACCACCAGCTGACGGAAGCGTGCCGGCCACCATTGCTTCGCTATTTCATGTGAATGGTGCATAATACCAGAATTTCTAGGCCCCAGGTCCCTAAAGTCTGCATTGTTATCCTCTTTCATAGGGCTAGGTTTGTCCTCCAGTGAGCTGTTTCCTGGGCTGTCCTTTCTACTTCCCACTGCTCCTGCTCACTTGTGTGCACCCTGTGCAGACATCTCATTATATATTCCATGCACACTGGTCACTGTGCTGGTGCGGAGGGTGGAGGGGTGAAGATTAGAATGCAATGACAAGGATAAGCAATGGCAAATGAATGGTAGCAATAGAGTGTTAAGTTGCAAAAGTAAATGAAGGGAAATTGATCAAACACCCAGCCATGTGGTGTAGCTTCTGTAGAAGGTCAAAATTCATGGGAACACCCCCACCCCCGTGTTTGGGCTCATTGGAAAGGAAATTTAATTTGGAACTATCCATCAGAAAGTTCGAAATCCTAAAGTGCACATGGAAGAAACTATGAACTTTAATCGAATTTGGGATTTTACAAAGCAGATTGAACCTGCGTGGGCAGGGCGAACTATCACTCAAAGAAGCCAGTTTGATTATTGAAACTGCCTGGGGCATTGAGACTAAAGTAAATTGTCTGGAAAATGGATACTCAAAAACCCTGCTCCACAAAAGACATTAACATTGCAACAATTAACTCAGAGATGGCCAGCCATCAACCTGAACCTGGAAAGCCATTTTCAGCCTATGCATAAAAACAAAAGGCCCACTACAGCCTGCATGCAAAAACCAAGCACAAAGAACATTGCGATTACCAAGCTAATATTTCCATCAAGAAACAGAATTAGAAGATCAACCCAACCATGACATATTAACTTTTAACAAGCCTGCCAAAATATTACAAAGAAATGTCGAGCCTGTCAAAATTAAACAAAGAATTTTGGTCTGATTTGACGCGAAGATTAGGACAGCTCCTACAGTATAACTGGGCCCTGTTTTAACAAAGGGTATGCTGCTGCTTATGCTACTGCCTCAAGAGACACTGCTTGTGCTAGTGCTAGTGCCATACTACGCCTATGCTATCAAGAAGGGAGAGAACCAATACGACAGTTGTAAACTAATTTCTCCAGCCTTGACGTCCTGAAATCAAAAAGGAAGGAAGAACATCACCATCATGGCAGCAACCGACCACAGCCAGCGTGGTACCACTAAAACCACCGCGATCGACCAACCTCGAAACAAAACTTCACAAGGAAGAAACCGAAGAATCGAAAGTTTCCACTCTACAATCTAGGCCTGACTACCAACAGGTGAAAATGTTACCTAAAAGGACTTTTGAAACCTATTTCTAACGAAAGAAAACAGATACTTACCCCACAAATCCAAAACGCGCCCTACCGCATCAGCGGACTCAACCCAGCTGGAGATTGCACAGTAAGAAGTCCTCTCCAATGCTCGAGGTACGGCAAGCAGAACGTACAGAATCCAACGAACCCCGAAATCGCGAACTACTGCTAACTGACCAGAAAGGATTGGTAAGCATAGTTCCTGTCTGCCCTGGAGTCTAATCTAGCCAGCATTAGGTATTTGGGAGGTGGGAAGTGTAATTTTCACTGCAACCCCTTTGAATGTGTGATGTACTGTTCTTTATTCGTGTAATTATAAGTGTGACATTGTATTTTCTGATCCTTAATAAAATCCAAGTTCTTTTGCACCAAACCAGTGGTCTTTTACACTTTATCACACCCCCCAAAATAAATCCAGAGTCTAGTACCCAAGGGAGTTGGAACGATTCGAACCGCTCAAGTAGGTCAGAGCTGAACCTGACCTCCGGGACCACCCCTTACACTTCCAGGCTCGTCACCTCTAACAATGTGTTTACTCCTCTCTGCCAATGATATCAATAGTAGCATCATCCACAGGACTGAGAGTTTGGAATGTGGCTGCAGCTTTGCCGGTTCTTTCATACTCCTTTCTGTTGTGTGCCAATTTCTCCTCCAAGAACAGTGGCAGTGTGGAAATGCGTGAGACAGCTGGAGATGCGTGAGGCAGCTTAGCATAGTGCATACACTGAGAGGAAGAAGTGAGTGTGGATGTCATTGGATGAAATAAAGTATATGCAGTGTGAAGAGTTATAGACCTTAACAGAAATGTGAGAATTAATCCAAGTCCTAACCAAATAAAAGCAGAATAATGTTTGTGCCAGTTTTGAGAGCATTAGCCGGTGAGAGCATTATGCGAGTGCAAGCAGCAGGAGAATGTTTCCATAGAATCATAGAAATTTACATAGAAACATAGAAACATAGAAAATAGGTGCAGGAGTAGGCCATTCGGCCCATCGAGCCTGCACTGCCATTCAATAAGTTCATGGCAGAACATGCAACTTCAGTACCCCATTCCTGCTTTCTCGCCATACCCCTTGATCCCCCCCTAGTAGTAAGGACTACATCTAACTCCTTTTTGAATATATTTAGTGAACTTTCTGAAGTAGAGAATTCCAAAGGTTCACCACTCTCTGGGTGAAGAAGTTTCTCCTCATCTCGGTCCTAAATGGCTTATCCCTTATCCTGAGACTGTGACCCCTGGTTCTGGAATTCCACAACATTGGGGAAATTCTTCCTGCATCTAACATGTCTAAACCCGTCAGAATTTTAAACGTTTCTATGAGATCCCCTCTCATTCTTCTGAACTCCAGTGAATACAAGCCCAGTTGATCCAGTCTTTCTTGATATGTCAGTCCCGCCATCCCGGGAATCAGTCTGGTGAATCTTCGCTGCACTCCCTCAATAGCAAGAATGTCCTTCCTCAAGTTAGGAGACCAAAAACTGTACACAATACTCCAGGTGTGGCCTCACCAGGGCCCTGTACAACTGTAATAACACCGCCCTGCCCCTGTACTCAAATCCTCTCGCTATGAAGGCCAACATGCCATTTGCTTTCCAAACCACCTGCTGTACCTGCATACCAACCTTCAATGACTGATGTACCATAACACCCAGGTCTCGTTGCAACTCCCCTTTTCCTAATCTGTCACCATTCAGATAATAGTCTGTCTCTCTGTTTTTACCACCAAAGTGGATAACCTCACATTTATCCACATTATACTTCATCGGTCATGCATTTGCCCACTCACCTAACCTATCCAAGTCACTCTGCAGCCTCATAGCATCCTCCTCGCAGCTCACACTGCCACCCAACTTAGTGTCATCCGCAAATTTGGAGATACTACATTTAATCCCCTCGTCTAAATCATTAATGTACAATGTAAACAGCTGGGGCCCCAGCACAGAACCTTGTGGTACCCCACTAGTCACTGCCTGCCATTCTGAAAAGTACCCATTTACTCCTACTCTCTGGCCCCAAGTTTCCACACGCGGCGAAAAAGGCGCCCCTCAGAGCTGGGCGCCTGTTTTTCGCGCCGAAAACGGCGCCTGAAAAGAAACGCGGTATTCTCGAGCTCCTTGCAGCTCGATGTCTGCTTGGCGCGGCGCACAGGGGGCGGAGCCTACCACTCGCGCCGATTTTGTAAGTAGGAGGGGGCGGGTACAATTTAAATGAGTTTTTTTGGTGCCGGTAACCCTGCGCGTGCGCGTCGGAGCGTTCGCGCACGCGCATTCTGAAGTAAACATTGGCACTCGGCCATTTTTAAAAGTGCTGCAGAAAAAGTGAAAATTTGTTTATTGAACCCTTGCAAAGGCTTGCATTTTAATTTTCTTGATATTTCTGTGTGTGAGGGAGTGCTTTTAGCAGTCTGTCCCCCTCACAGCTCGAAGGCTGCTGCTGCTCCCGACCAGCCACTGACGCCGCTGCAATCCCATGGCCGAATGGCCTCAAGTCCGTCCGGGTGCTGCATCTTCGCGGGGAATGAAGGCCTGCCTCAAGCACCAAGGCTGCTTGCTGCCTGCCCCTGCCCCCGAGACCGACGTCACACCGCTGCCTGAAAGGCCTGCCGGAAGCACTTTCACACAGGTAGGAACATGGTTTATTTAATCTTTTCTTTGCTTGTAAATGTTTATTCAGGTTGGATTTATTTGTATAATATTTGTATCAGTATAACTAAGGATTGATTGTAGAATTTAATGACTTCCCTTCCCCCCCTCCCCCCCCCCACCTCGTTCCCGACGCCTAATTTGTAACCTGCGCCTGATTTTTTAAAGTGTAGACAAGGTTTTTCAAATCTTCACTTGCTCCATTCTAAGTTAGTTTGGAGTACGTTTTCACTGTGGAAACTTTGAAATCAGGCGTCAGTGGCCAGACATGCCCCCTTTTGAAAAAAAAATTCAGTTCCAAAGTGAAACTGTTCTACCTGACTAGAACTGCAGAAAACTAAATGTGGAGAATTCCGATTTCTAAGATACTCCGTTCTACACCAGTTGCTCCTAAAAATCAGGAGCAAATCATGTGGAAACTTGGGGCCATAGCTTCCTGACTGCCAACCAGTTCTCAATCCACGTCAGCACACTACCCTCAATCCCATGTGCTTTAACTTTACAGCACAGGAGACCATTTCAGCCTATCGTGTCTGTGGCGGCCGACAAAGAGCTATCTCCCCTAATCCCACTTTCCAGCTCTTGGTCCATAACCCTGTAGGTTACGGCATTTCAAGTGCACATCCAAGTACTTTTTAAATGTGGTGAGTGTTTCTGACTCTACCACCCTTTCAGGCAGTGAGTTCCAGTCCCCCACCACCCTCTGGGTGAAGAAATTTCCCCTCATATCTCCTCTAAACCTCCTACCAATTAATTTAAATCTATGCCCCCTGGTTGTTGACGCCTCTACTAAGGGAAATAAGTCCGTCCTATCAACTCTATCTCGGCCCCTGATAATTTTATACACCTCAATAAGGTCGCCCATCAGCCTCCTCTGTTCCAAAGAAAACAAACACAGCCTATCCAATCTTTCCTCATAGCTAAAATTCTCCAGTCCAGGCAACATCCTCGTAAATCTCCTCTACTCTCTTTAGTACAATCACATTTTCCTGTAATGTGTTGACCAGAACTGCATGCAGTACTCCAGCTGCGGCCTAACTAGTGTTTTATACAGTTCAAGCATAATCTCCCTGCTATTGTATTCTATGCCTTGGCTAATAAAGACAAGTATTCCGTATGCCTTCTTTACCAGCTTATCTACCTGGCCTGCTACTGTCAGGGATCTGTGGACCTGCACTCCATGGTCCCTTTATTTCTCTACATTTCTTAGTGTCCTACCATTTAATGTGTATTTGCTTGCCTTGTTAGCCCTCACACTTCTCCAACTGAATTCCATTTGCCACTGTTCTGCCCACCTGATCAGTTCATTGATATCTTCCTGCCATCTACAGCTTTCTTCATTATCAACCACATGGCCGATTTTAGGGCTAGAACTTCCACATTGAAAAATAGCTCAATTTTTTGGCACTATTTCCGAGTAATGGCTGATTTTGTTAATGCAGAAAAAATAAGAACCAAGTTTCTGCAAAACCTGCAGAGGAAAATCGGTCCATGGTGGACTAAAGCAATTTCGAGCCTCAGAGAGAGGAGGCAGATGCTGAAGTACACGGTGTGCACATATTTTCGACGAAATGTCGACTTATAATGCTAAATGTAAAATTGAATGGTTTACCTGTACCCATGGAACTGGACACTGGCACAAGCCAATCCATCATGAGTAAAAAGATGTTTGAGAGACGTGGTGCAACAAGGCATTCAGACCAGCCCTGAGCCCCATCCACATGAAACTGAGAACGTACACCAAAGAGCTTATCACTGTCCCGGGCAGCGCCATGGTCAAGGTCACCTACGAGGGCATGGTGCATGAACTGCCACTCTGGATTGTCCCGGGCGATGGCCCCACACTGCTTGGAAGGAGCTGGCTGGGCAAAATCCGCTGGAACTGGGATGACATCCGAGCGCTATCACATGTCGATGAGGCCTCATGTACCCAGGTTCTTAACAAATTTCCTTCCCTTTTTGAACCAGGCATTGAAAACATTTCCGGGGCGAAGGTGCTGATCCACTTGGTCCCAGAGGCATGACCCATTCACCACAAGGCGCGAGTGGTACCTCACATGATGAGGGAAAGAGTGGAAATCGAGCTGGACAGGCTGCAAAGTGAGGGCATCATCTCCCCAGTGGAATTCAGCGAGTGGGCCAGCCCGATTGTTCCAGTACTCAAAGGTGATGGCATGGTCAGGATTTGTGGCGATTATAAATAACTATTAATCGTTTCTTGCTACAGAACCAATACCCGCTACCTAAGGCAGACGATCTATTTGCGACGCTGGCAGGAGGCAAGATGTTTATCAAGCTCGACCTGACTTCGGCCTACATGACGCAGGTGCTGGAGGAGTCTTCGAAGGGCCTCACCTGCATCAACACGCACAAGGGACTGTTCATCTACAACAGATGCCCGTTTGGAATTCAGTCGGCTGCAGCGATCTTCCAGAGAAACATGGAAAGCCTACTCAAGTCGGTACCATGCACAGTGGTTTTTCAGGACGACATATTGGTCACAGGTTGGGACACCGTCGAGCACCTACAATACCTGGAGGAAGTCCTCCAGCGACTGGATCGCGTAGGACTGCGGCTGAAGAGGTCGAAATGCGTCTTCATGGCAACAGAAGTGGAGTTTTTGGAGAGAAAGATCGCGGCGGACGGCATTCGGCCCACAGACGCCAAGACAGAGGCTATCAGGAACACGCCCAGGCCACAGAATGTCACAGAGCAGCAGTTGTTCCTGGGACTCCTCAACTATTTTGGTAACTTCCTACCGGGATTAAGCACCCTCTTAGAGCCCCCACATGTGTTATTGCGCAAAGGTGAGAACTGGGTATGGGGAAAAAAACAAGTAATTGCTTTTGAGAAAGCCAGAAACATTTTATGCTCCAACAAGCTGCTTGTATTGTATAACCCGTGTAAAAGACTTGTGCTAGCATGTGATGCGTCGTCGTACGGAGTCAGGTGTGTATTACAACAAGCTAACTTTGAGGGGAAGTTGCAACCTGTTGCCTATGCTTCCAGGATCTTGACTAAGGCCAAGAGGGCCTACAGCATGATTGAGAAAGAGGCATTAGCGTGTGTGTTCGGGGTAAAGAACATGCATCAGTACCTGTTTGGCCTCAAATTTGAGCTGGAAACCGATCGCAAGCCCCTCATATCCCTGTTCGCTGAAAACAAGGGGATAAATACTAATGCCTCATCCCGCATACAAAGGTGGGCACTCGCGCTATCAGCGTATAACTATACCATCCGCCACAGGCCAGGCACCGAGAACTATGTGGATGCTCTCAGTCGGCTACCATTGCCCACCACGGGGATGGAAATGGTGCAGCCTGCAAACTTGTTGATGGTGGCGCAGCCCGCAGATATGTTGATGGTCATGGAAGTGTTTGAAAATGATAAATCACCTGTCACGGCCCGCCAGATTAGGACTTGGACCAGCCAAGATCCTCTGCTGTCCCTAGTAAAAAACTGTATACTGCATGGGAGCTGGGCCAGCATCCCCGTTGAAATGCAAGAGCTAATCAAGCCGTTCCAGCGGCGAAAGGACGAGCTGTCCATTCAGGCAGACTGCCTGTTGTGGGGTAACCGCGTAGTGCTACCCAAAAAAGGCAGGGAGACGTTCATCTCGGATCTCCACAGCACACACTCGCGTATAGTAATGATGAAAGCGATAGCCAGATCCCACGTGTGGGGGCCTGGTTTCGGCTCTGACTTAGAGTCCTGTGTACGGCAATGCCACATATGTGCTCAGTTGAGCAATGCGCCCAGAGAGGCACCACTAAGTTTGTGGTCCTGGCCCTCCAGGCCATGGTCGAGGATCCATGTCGACTATGGGGGCCCATTTCTCGGTAAAATGTTCCTGGTGGTGGTGGATGCTTTTTCAAAATGGATTGAATGTGAAATAATGTCGGGAAGCAGTGGCACTGCCACCATTGAAAGCCTGAGGGCCATGTTTGCCACCCACGGCCTGCCTGACATACTGGTCAGTGACAACGGGCCATGTTTCACCAGTGCCGAATTTAAAGAATTCATGACCCGCAATGGGATCAAACATGTCACCTCAGCCCTGTTTAAACCAGCCTCCAATGGGCAGGCAGAGCGGGCAGTGCAAACCATCAAACAGAGCCTTAAACGAGTCACAGAAGGCTCACTCCAAACCCGCCTGTCCCGAGTACTGCTCAGCTACCGCACGAGACTCCACTCGCTCACAGGGGTGCCCCCGGCTGAGCTATTCATGAAAAGAACACTTAAAACCAGAGTCTCGCTGGTTCACCCCAACCTGCATGATCAGGTAGAGAGCAGGCGGCAGCAACAAAATGTAAACGATGGTCGCACCACTGTGTTACAGGAAATTGATCTGAATGACCCTGTTTATGTGCTAAACTATGGACATGGTCCTAAGTGGATTGCGGGCACGGTGATAGCTAAAGAAGGGAATAGGGTGTTTGTAGTCAAACTAGACAATGGACAAATTTGCAGAAAGCACCTGGACCAAACGAGGCTGCGGTTCACAGACTGCCCTGAACAACCCACAACAGACACCACCTTTTTTGAGCCCACAACACACACCCAAAGGATCAACGACACCACCCCGGACCAGGAAATCGAACCCATCACACTCAACAGCCCAGCAAGGCCAGGCTCACACAGCAGCCCTGCAGGGCCAACAACATGCCAGCCCAGCGAGGGCACAGCCAACACACCAGAACAGACATTTGTGCCGAGGTGGTCCATCAGGGAAAGAAAGGCTCCCGACCGCCTCACCTTGTAAATAGTTTTCACTTTGACTTTGGGAGGGGGAATGATGTTGTGTATCTGTAAAGCATGCACTCCCATGTTCCGCCACCAGGGTGCACATCCCCTGAAGTCCCAAGGGATCCCAGCATCCCTTGGGAGAACTGTCCATAAGCCGGCCCCTAAGGCCTGTCACTCACTCTGGAGTGTCTTAATAAAGACTGAGGTCACTGTTACTTTAACCTCCCTGTGTGCAGCCTCATCTGTGTTAGGAACACAACACTTGGGATCATGTTGCAGAACATGTTTCAGCAGTGGGGTCCATTCAGAGGGACGGCAAGCAGCGCCGGAAGAAGTGGCAGGACTTTTGCCAAATAGTTGGAGCAAATAATATTTTTATTTATGCACTACAATTACTTGAATTGTAAATATGATTATCTGTGTGTGCCACGACAGCAGAAGGTCTCTCTCTTAAAAAATTCTATTGCCCTCTTTGCAGAAGAAGTTGTTCGACAACCACCGAGAGCGGATGAAAACTGGTGGAGGTCCGGCAAGACTGCAGCCACTAATACCCCTGGAAATGAGGATCGCAAGTATTATTGGTCCCGCCAGAAGATTGACCACCCATGCAGAAGCTGGGCCCATGTTACAGAGAGAGGGTAAGTCCTGCAAAATCCACAGTCTGGGTTGGCTCAATGTTAAGTGCTGCTACGCTTCGGTTTATGCGATGTACTGTCCGTCGGCCACGCTTCGGTTTATGCAACATACTATCATTCGTCGTGGTCCTTCAAATGAGCCTGCACTATGTGAGCATCCTCATGTCACCCTGCCCCCTCCGCTGCTGCTACTCATTCGTCTGTTCTGTTATATTTTGCAGATATTGCACAGACATCCAATAATGAAGCAGCGGGCCCTGCTACCCTGACACTACCAGAATTGGATGAGCTTGCCGACTTCAGCTATACTGAAGAAGTTATAAAGGCAGCCAATCAGGTCAAGGAGGACAATGAGGAGGAGCTGGAAGACAAAAATATTTTTATTCCGGGATGGGGGGCGGGGGGCGGGGGGGCGGGCGTGGTGGGGGTCGAGGAGGGCGGTGGGTTGGGGTTGTGGGAGGAGGATGAGACGGTAACATTGCAATTGGAGGTGGTGCACGACACGCGTGTGCCAAGCACTTTTGGCAGCTGTACGTACAAGGGGACATTTTATGGCGCGAGTTTGGGGCCAGGGGCAGCACGGACCAGCCCACACTGTGATATGTGCGCACTAGGTCCATGCAGCAGAGCTGGTCTCCAGTTGCCTTGGGTAATCCTTGCCACTGGGCTAAGACTGTCAAGCCCGTGCGGTGGCTGGTGTGCAACGGCCACTCCCCTTTCAAAACTGCACGCACAGCCATCTTCCACCCTTCAGGATGTAGTTCGGGTCCTTCATTGAAACACCTGTGAACTCGTCCTTTTTTTGGCATGGAAGCAAGTCATCCTCGTTTCGAGGGACCGCCTATGATGATGATGATGACCATCTGAGATCGCGGCAGGTCCGAATGGGTTGCAGCAAAGCACACCCAGGGCGGCAGCAGCAGGCCAGTCTGCACAGGTGAGGAGAAGGAGGAGGAGACCTGAACAGTGCTCTCCTGAAATGGAGGCTACACGGGAAGTATTAGAGCTCATGGGAACGAGTGGGGAGAGCGTTGAGCTTACCAGATTGCTCTTGGAGGCCATGAGTGAGATTTAGGGAAAAATAGCAGCACTGTCTGGAGGAATGGCAGCAAACTCTGCTGACATTAGGGAGGACATGTCGGAGGGAATAGCAGCAATATCTACACAGATTAGGGAGGGCATGTCGGAGGGAATAGCAGCAATATCTACACAGATTAGGGAGGGCATGTCGGAGATGGCTGCTGCAATGTGAGAGTACACCCAGGCTATCATTGCCCAGCGGCAATTGACGGCATCAAGTGATGTCACTTCCACTCCAGTCCCCAGACCAACCTCAACAGTCAGTGTCAGTGTGCAGGTTGATCTACAGGCTGAGGAGTCCCAAGCTGGGCCTTGCACAGCCACAGGTTTTCAAGGGTTTCCATTGCCATCTCCTGGGTCTATCCCCTCTTCCCCCCCCCCCCCCCCAACAAGTGCAGCGCCCTACTCAAGACAATGGGCCTGAAATCCCGATTCTGGGCTTCCCGCGGGTGCTCGCCTGAAAATAAGAAAAAAGATTCGCACCTACCTTTTGCCCCTGCGCCTTCTAGCGATTCCCGTCGGAGGCCGCCTCTTCCTGCACATCGGAGCGCATTCACGTCTTGGAGCTGCGGAGGGAGAAGCTGGAGTCACGTGGCACTGGACAGCCAATGAAGGTATAGTATTCTCATTCATAATAATGAGAACTCCGTATGTACGAGTTCTCATTATTATGAATGAGAAGTCCCCCCGCCAAACACCCAAACAATTGTAAAACATTTTTAAAAAACACCTCACATATTTAACATTAGTTTAAATTAAAGTTAATGAAATATGTTAAAAAAAATCCCAAAAAATGTTTTTTTTCTAAGTGTTGTAATTAGGGTTTAAAATAAACTTACCTTCGTAGATAGGGTTTTAACATAAAAATGTGTTTTTAAATTTTATTTTTATATGTTTTTTATAGGTTTTAAAACTTATGCCGGTAAAAGTAGGCTATGCACCTGCTTTTACCAGGCGCAAGAGTTTGAAGGACATTCACTGTGCAAGAGATGGGCAAATAGCTCAATCTCGCCCATGTGAATGTCCTTCTCCCGAACTCTGACAGATCGGAAAAGCTAGTTTTCGGTGCATTAACATTGCGCGCCAAAAAACAGCTTTTGCGATGCCGTCCCAGGTCTGTACACACTCCGTACGGAGCCGGGAGGCTGGAATTTCAGGGCCACTATCAAAAACCTTGGGATCACCGGGAATAGGGCTAAGGGACAAGAAGGACAGCGGGGGCACGGCGGTGTTTAAATAAGGGGGTGGGAGAGATGGCTGCAGCTGAAGTTTGCTGCTGCTGTTGTTGTTGTTGTTGTTGCTTTGCTCTTCTTTTGTTCTTTTATTGTTATTTAAGTGATGTTAACTGAAAAGTTTAAAGTTTAATATAATTTTTTAAATTAAAGTTAAGTGCCAAGTGTACAAATATTTAATAAACTGCAAATTATTTTTTCAACGAAACCAAAATTATATACATTATTTTTTCAACTAAAACAAAATTATTTACATTATATTTTCAACTAAACCAAAATTATTTACGTTATTTTTTTCAACTAAACCAAACTTAGGTAGTGTCTCATTTTATTCACAGAATTGGAAATAGTCAACATAGTGGGGATACGCAATGATCAAATGTGCCGTTCATCGTCATGCTTGTGCGCAAATTGGCTGCCGTGTTTCCCACATTACAACAGTGACTACACTCCGAAAGTACTTCATTGGCTGTAAAACGCTTTGAGACGTCCGGTGATTGTGAAAGGTGCTATATAAATCCAAGTCTTTATTTCAATTACTTTTCTGGCAATTTCCTTTATCCCTGTATAGATTACATCAACCATATATTTTATTTTACAGACAAGGTTATATATTAATTGATATTACTCAATCTGTAATTGCTCTTAAAAGTTTCCATAGTTATTATAATGATGCTCATTTAATTGCCTAAGGAACACCAACACTTATCATGATGTGACTAATGTATAATATCGGTACACCTTCTTTTCAAAATCATTTCCTTTATCCCTTCAATTTGAATCATGCACTGGAATTCTTTAAATAAATGGAGGGAACTGAGAATTTATTCCAATCTACAGCCCAGCTGTTCCCTGGGAATTTTTTTGGAAACAATTCAGTATTTTTGAAAGCAGTGATTGATAATATTTCATTGGCCTATAAATGCAAAATTACTTTTGCATCACATTTTTAGCAGTTGCTAGAAATGTTTGACAAGCTTATCTGGATTCATGCTAAAAAGTGTATCCTAAATGCTTCAAGTGTCTTTTGAAATATGGCTGAACAAATGAAAAAATGTTTCGACTTAATCTTAACCATATATGGCCAATGGTAATATATTTTTGATCTACTCAATTTATAATTATGTGCAGATTGTTTTTAGCATTGTAATTTTTGTTGAACGTTGCTGGTTATATAAGAAATGCTGACAACATTTATGCTGTATTTGAGAAGATTCAAAAACAACTTCCTTTACTACCAACCAAATTTGCCTTTACAACATAGAAATTAACTAATTCAATGAAACTTTTAAAAAGACATCTTTATACCACTTACATGTTCTCAAATTAGAATATATCAAATTTAAGAATATCTTACTCGGCCAGAGACCCTTATTGATTTTCCGTGCATGAGCGCACATTGTTAATGAATTTACAAGTTTGTATTCTCAAGTAGTTTTGACGATAGCCTAAAATAAAAATTGCTCAAAATATTGAAATTTATTATAACTATTATCAAAAAGCAAAGTCACTTGATACATATTTTGTCAACATATATTATGAATTCTCATGTATTTTGTTGAATATATTGCAAATACACATCCATAATTCAGTATAGCAGTTGAAATTTTATATATGCCTAAAAATATAGCCTAGTAAATTGTATAGCCTTGATTTTAACTTGAGGTACGATTCATGTGATGGATGAACGGCAACCCACCTGGATGTTGTCGACATGAAGGCTGATTGTCGATTGTGGCTACAAGAATAGTCAGAGGCTGGGTATTCTGTGGTGAGTTCTCACTTCCTGACTCTCCAAAGCCGTTCCATCCTCGACAAGGCACAATTCAGGAGTGTGATGGAATATTCTCCACTTGCCTGAATGAGTGCAACTCCAACAGCTGTGTACAGAACACCAACCAGTAGTAATGAGGATGGGGACAGCATCAAACAAGAAATTAGGGATGCGTGCAATAAAAGGGACAGCAGTTATCATGGGAGACTTTAATCTACATATTGACTGGGCTAATCAAACTGGTAGCAATGCGGTGGAGGAGGATTTCTTGGAGTGTATTAGGGATGGTTTTCTGGACCAAAATGTCAAGGAACCAACTAGAGGGCTGGCCATCCTAGACTGGGTGATGTGTAATGAGAAAGGACTAATTAAAAATCTTGTTGTGCGAGGCCATAATATAGTAGAATTCTTTATTAAGATGGAGAGTGACAGAGTTAATTTAGAGACTAGGGTCCTGAACTTGGGGAAAGGTAACTTCGATGGTATGAGATGTGAATTGGCTGGAATAGACTGGCGAGTGATACTTAAAGGGTTGATGGTGGATAGGCAATGGCAAACATTTAAGGATCACATGGATGAACTTCAACAATTGTACATCCCTGTTGGAGTAAAAATAAAATGGGGAAGGTGGCTCAACCATGGCTAACAAGGGAAATTAAGGATAGTGTTAAATCCAAGGAAGAGGCATATAAATTGGCCAGAAAAAGCAGCAAACCTGAGGATTGGGAGAATTTTGTAATACACCAGAGGAGGACAAAGGGTTTAATTAGGAAGGGGAAAATAGAGTATGAGGGGAAGCTTACTGGGAACATAAAAACTGACTGCAAAAGCTTCTATAGATATGTGAAGAGAAAAAGATTAGTGAAAACAAACGTAGGTCCCTTGCAGTCAGATTCAGGTGAATTTATAATGGGGAATAAAGAAATGGCAAACCAGTTAAACAAATACTTTGATTCTGTTTTCACGAAGGAAGGCATAAATAACCTTCCGGAAATACTAGGGGACCGAGGGTCTAGTGAGAAGGAGGAACTGAAGGATATCCTTATAAAGCGGGAAATTGTGTTAGGGAAATTGATGGGATTGAAGGCCAATGAATCCCCGGGCCCTGATAGTCTGCATCCCAGAGTACTTAAGAAAGTGGCCATAGAAATAGTGGATGCATTGGTGATCATTTTCCAACAGTCTATCGACTCTGGATCAGCTCCTATGGACTGGAGGGTAGCTAATGTAACACCACTGTTTACAAAAGGGAGAGAGAAAACAGGTAATTATAGACTGGTTAGCCTGACATCAGTCGTGGGGAAAATGTTGGAATCAATTATTAAAATGAAATAGCAGCGCATTTGGAAAGCAGTGACAGGATCGGTCCAAGTCACCATGGATTTATGAAAGGGAAATCATGCTTGACAAATCTTTTGGAATTTTTTGAGGATGTAACTAGTAGAGTGGACAAGGGAGAACCAGTGGATGTGGTGTATTTGGACTTTCAAAAGGCTTTTGACAAAGTCCCACACAAGAGATTGGTATGCAAAATCAAAGCACATGGTATTGGGGGTAATGTACTGACGTGGATGGAGAACTGGTTGACAGACAGGAAACAGAGAGTCAGGATAAACGGGTCCTTTTCAGAATGGCAGGCAGTGCCCTTTCTCCCAATTCTCCCAATCTTCAGGTTTGCTGCTTTTTCTGGCCAATTTATATGCCTCTTCCTTGGATTTAACACTATCCTTAATTTCCCTTGTTAGCCTTGTTAGACAGTGCAGTGGAGTACCGCAGGGTTCAGTACTGGGACCCCAGCTCTTTACAATATACATTAATGATTTAGATAAAGGAATTGAGTGTAACATCTCCAAGTTTGCAGATGACATTAAACTGGGTGGCAGTGTGAGCTGTGAGGAGGATGTTAAGAGGCTGCAGGGTGCCTTGGACAGGTTAGGTGAGTGGGCAATTGCATGGCAGATGCAGTATAATGTGGATAAATGTGAGGTTATCCACTTTGGGGGCAAAAACAGGAAGGCAGCATATTATCTGAATGGCGGCAGATTAGGATAGGGGGAGGTACAACAAGACCTGGGTGTCATGGTTCATCAGTCCTTGAAAGCTGGCATGCAGGTACAGCAGGCGGTGAAGAAGGCAAATGGTATGTTGGCCTTCATAGGTAAGGGATTTGAGTATAGGAGCAGGGAGGTCTTACTGCAGTTGTACAGGGCCTTGGTGAGGCCTCACCTGGAATATTGTGTTCGGTTTTGGTCTCCTTATCTGAGGAAGTACGTTCTTGCTATTGAGGGAGTGCAGCGAAGGTTCACCAGACTGATTCCCGGGATGGCAGGACTGACATATGAGGAGAGACTGGATCAACTGGGCCTTTATACACTGGAGTTTAGAAGGATGAGAGGGGCTCTCATAGAAACTTACAAGATTCTGACGGGACTGGACAGGTTAGATGCGGGAAGAATGTTCCCGATGATGGGGAAGTCCAGAACCAGGGGACACAGTCTTAGGATAAAGGGTAGGCCATTTAGGACTGAAATGAGGAGAAACTTCTTCATTCAGAGAGTTGTTAACCTGTGGAATTCCCTACCGTAGAGAGTTGTTGATGCCAGTTCATTGGATATATTCAAGAGGGAGTTAAATATGGCCCTTACGGCTAAAGGGATCAAGGGGTATGGAGAGAAAGCAGGAAAGGGGTACTGAAGGAATGATCAGCCATGATCATATTGAATGGTGGTGCAGGTTCGAAGGGCCGAATGGCCTACTCCTGCAACTATTTTAAATGTGTCTATGTAAAAAGCTTTAAACACCATACAGGAAAAAAGAAGCCCGCTTGATTGGCAACCCATCCACCACCTTAAACATTCACTCCCTCCACCACCGGCGCACTGTGGCAGCAGTGTGTACAAGATGCACTACAACAACTAGCCAAGGCTTCTTCGACAGCACCTCCCAAACCCGCAACCTCTACGACCTAGAAGGACAAGAGCAACAGGTGCATGGGTAAACAGCACTTGCAAGTTCCCCTTCTAGTCACACACGATCCTGACTTGGACGTATATCGCCATTCCTTCATCGTCGTTGTTGTCAAAATCCTGGAACTCCCCACCTAACACAACTGTGGGAGTAACTTCACTACATTCCGTGAATGAATTAAAAAACTTCCCAGGCCTCATTAAAATTTGACGGTTGGTCTGTCCTCCCCATTGCGTACAAAATCCATATAATCAATGTAATTTCCAGTGCATTTCCCAACTGCACTTAAAGTGGCGATGCTTGCATTTTTCACTCAACAGCTATGGAAGGTTTGTTGGTTGAAGAGGTTTGCGATAACCTGGCTAGAGAAGCGCAGCCTCCTCTTGCACTGCTTCTCAGATAGGTCCAAGAAGGCCTGTCGACCCTGTGTGTTGGGTACGGCCTCCTACACACAGCCCACTTCATCACCTATTGTCTTCTGATAGACCCAAGTGGTGGTGGTAGTGGTTTTTGAGGCTACTTCTGCTGCTGCTGCTCCTCCTCCAGGTCTTACTCCATGCAGAACAAAGAAACAAGAATAGCTCCCATAATACATATAAAAAGCTGGCTGAAGGGTTATAAGATTACAAAAGTGCACAAGTAATGATCTGGAAGCTGGAAACTCTCCTGGAAAACTAGACAGCAAAAGATCCTGTGATCCTCCCAGTTGTTTTTACATTGCTTCAGGATACTCAGACACCAATCCTGTTGGTGGGTCTGAAATTGGGCTGGAGATCCGTAATTTGGTGCTAAAATATAGTGGGGACAGGAGGACATAATCGGAGCACGACTTTGAGCGTCCAATTATTTCCTCGCCTGCTGCACAGCCAGACACTGGTGAGTTAAAATGGTAGGGCGAGAATACTGCAGAAAGAATGCAGACAGCCCCCAGATGCGAATTTAACCCCCCACCTGCCTCATTCCTGCCGGTCGGGCTTGATTAACGATGCTACTTAGAATATTTAAACTTTGCCTCCATCTGCAACACAGATTTCAATCTAGGAAGTTCTAATCCAGCCGAAGCAGCCTCAAAAAGTGTTTTCACTATGATCTGCCAAAAGTATATTTGGGAATCCTGATATATTTGAAGAAAGTCCCTTAACAAATATAGCGTGAGAAAGAATGGATGGAAATATAGTGACTGATATACTTACATGTTTTTCAAAATCTTCTTGGCAGAAAGAATTAATACAATTCCTAATGTTCAAAATAATTCCAGTGGTAAAACTGTGTCAAATTAAAATCATTCTGTGTTCAGTTCTTTAACAGTAATGATGAAAAATTATATTTGAGGATAACTTTGGAGATTTAATATTTTACTTCACAGATTCAATCACGGTACAAACAAAAAATACAGGCTATTCTTTAAGAATACAATCTTTATACAATTCATGACTAGCTAATTGAGTTGAAATGTCTCAGTAATAGAAAAATAAGTGGTTATAAAACACTGAATTTGGGGTCAGAGAAACGGCTTAGCAAAGTTCTGGAGGAACTTGTTCTCAATCTCTTGTTCTTCATGCTGTATTCTGGCTAGGTGACAAGCATGAGAGAAATTGGAAGCATTCAGAGGATTGGAACCAAATATTGGATGGACTAAAGAACAGTAAAATGAAAGAAACAACTTGCATTTATATAACATCTATACAACCTCAGGACAACCTAAAGAGCTTCACAGCCGAGGAAGTACTTTTGAAGTGCAGTCGCTTTTGAAATGTGGGATGGATTTCAGAATAGCGACCTGAAACGTTGGGCTGGATTTTGCGGGGGGGTCAGTGGGTGTGATTGGTGGCAGATTGGGTAGGAAAGTGTATTTTTTTTCCCTCAGCCCGTCGGGACCCAACTGTGAACCCACCACCATACGCCTTTACGAACTGTCGTGTCTGTCAGCATTGAGCAGACCCATTGTGCAGTGGCAGGGGAAGCAATTAAAATCATTAGAGGCTTGTTTACAGCCACTTATCAATGTTTTTTTGCCAGTTTTTTGGATTTGACAGGTCGCTAACCAGTTTTCTGCTGTGCCTAGACCTCGTCTGTGAAGCTGAGGCAGAAGGTCAATGGCCATTGAATCAGCTGACAGCTTCAAATGTCAAAGCTCCAGCTTATTGAGACATGTTCTCTTAACCACGAATTTCTCTAAACTGCATTTCCACTACAGATTCAGGATGCTGTATGTCTTTATACAAGTCTCCATCCAGTCTGATCTCATTACCTCTCCTACCATTGACAGGTCACTTCAGTCATCTCTACTTCACCTGCCATCTATTCCATCAACATGGGTGCCTGTGAAGCTCTCACATCTTGGTCCTCAGAATTCCACCATGATCAGCCCCAACACCAGTAGCACCAGGCACACCAGCAGCACCAACAACACCAACCTTCTCCACAATCAACTGATGCTGCAGAGGACACAGGATATTAACACTCGACCACATTTCTGTCTAGAAGGCCAGAGATGGCCTCACCATGGCCACATTTACTTCTCTTGACGCTGTACACCCTGGCTTTCACATGATGCGCCAGGTTGGCACTACCCCACACCAACACCATAAAGCATCCCTACAATTCCCAAGCCATTTATTTCACACTCATCACCATTGTGGGGGGCACCTCTATGTCTCACCATTCACTGCAACTCACTAAGCCACTTCCAAAGGTGCACACAAATCTGTCTAAGAACGCAAAAGTGTTGAAAATAAAGGTTTCAATGTTTGACACCACATTAACAGAAATCTTATATGAACATTGCACAAAACACTCAAGTGCCTATCCTTGTGTGTTGTTGGTTGGTATGATTGCACTAGGATGAGGATGAGTGTGAGGGGTCGCTTTTTCGATGGGGATGTGAAAACATTTATAGGGAGGGCTGGGTGGAGATCCAAGGTAAGTTGGTGTGAGTAAGGATGAGCAGGAGTAGAGTAGGGAAGGCAGAGTGATGGTGATGTGATGAGAGGCACGGCGCAAAGATGAAATGTCCATACAGTCGGACTGTCTTTTGAAGGGTAATCACATGGTTTTGCCTAAGAAAGGCAGGAAAACGTTCATACGTGACCTACACAGTACCCACTCAGACATAGTAATGATGAAAGCTATAGCCAGATCCCATGTGTGGTGGCCCGGCATCGACTCAGATTTGGAGTCATGCGTGCGCCAATGCAACACTTGCTCTCAACTGAGCAATGCACCTAGGGTGGCACTGCTAAGTTTGTTGTCATGGCCCTCCAAACCATGGTCTAGTATCCACGGTGACTTCGCTGGTCCTTTTCTTTTCTAGGCAAAATGTTTTTGGTTGTTGTGGATGCTTATTCAAAATGGATTGCATGTGTAATAATGTCTGTAAGCACGTCCACTGCCACCATCGAAAGCCTATGAGCCATGTTTGCCACGCTTGGCCTGCCTGCTGTCCTTGTCAGCGACAATGGGCCATGCTTCACCAGCGCTGAATTCAAGGAATTCATGACCCGCAATGGTATCAACACGTCACATCTGCCCCGTTCAAGCCCGCATCTAGTGGCCAGGCAGAACGGGCAGTCCAAACCATCAAGCAAAGCTTGAAACACGTGTCGGAAGGCTCCCTGCAGACCCGCCTGTCCCGAGTCCTGCTCAGCTACTGCACCAGACCCCACTCGCTCACCGGGGTTTCCCCTGCCAAACTGCTCATGAAAAGGGCACACAAAACAAGGCTCTCTCTAGTCCACCCTGATCTCCATGATCATGTCGAGGGCAGGCGGCATCAACAAAGCATGTACCATGATCGCGCAAATTTGTCACACGCTATTGAAGTCAATGACCCTGTATTTGTACTCAGCTATGGACATGGTCCCAAATGGCTTGCTGGCACTGTCATAGCCAAAGAAGGGAGTAGGGTGTTTGAGGTCAAACTTGCAAATGGACTAACTTGCAGAAAGCATTTGGACCAAACCAAACTGCAATTCACAGACAGCCACGAGCAACCTGAAGAGGACACCACCAACTTCAACCCTCCGATACACACACAAGTGGTAACCGACATCACGGTTGACCACGAAGCTGAACTCATCATCCCCAGCAGCCCAGCAAGGCCAGCTGTGCAGCAGCCCAGCGAAGGCCCAACCAACTCACCTGCACCTGTGTTTGTACCGAGACGATCGACTAGGGAGCGGAAAGCCCCAGATCGTCTCACCCTGTAAATAAGTGTACTATTGACTTTAAGGGGGAGTGATGTTATGTATGCAACACCTTGTAACCTGCATTCTATCGCCATCAGAGTGCGCATCTGTTGGAGTCCCAAGGGATCCCAGCATCCCTTGGGAGCACTGCATATAAGCAGGCCTCCCATGCTGTGCCAGCACTCTGGAGTCAGGATAAAGAGACTAAAGTCACACTTACTCAAGTCTACTGTACTCAGTCACATTGCTTTATTTGAGACATAACACCCGGCATGATTTAAGAAACAATTGGATGCTGCAATGGGTGGATTTTAGGATCTTAGATGGGCCAAATAGTCTTCCTCATCCCTACCTCTCTTGTGATCTTGATGGCTCTTCTGATAGAGGTTTGCCAAACATGAAGCTATCATGCTATCAGATCCTTCAAGCCATTCTTGGAGACATCTGTCACATAGCGTAGTCTCCATTTCACACATGTATCAGGGAAGTGACACACAGTATGGCTTAGAAATTTGATCGCATTGTGCCCGTTTTTCAGGTATTTTGGAAACCTATGGTTAATGAAAGCCTTAAATCCTATATGCACTTGCAGCACTATGAAGCCCGCCAAAAGGTCCAGTTTGGCGGGCTTCATAGTGCTGCAAGTGCATATAGGATTTAAGGCTTTCATTAACCATAGGTTTCCAAAATGCTACTTTGTGTTTACAAAGTCCAAATGTGCCACAAACTGTATCCTGCATTCAATTAATATCACAAGTTTATGTATTTGAGACACATTTCGCATATTGTATTTCTTTACTACTTAGCAAAATATGTGATTTCATTATTTCCATACTTTTCCTTTTGTGTTTTCCTGATTGATGATATTGCCTATCCATTACTGCCCTGGCTGATTAAACTCTTTCCCAAGGGGATTTTAACATATTCCTTCGCCAATGAAGAAGCATTCAACAATCATCTGCACAGTGCAAGGTTGGTGGCAGAGGCCACTTTTGGCTGACTGAAAGCACAGCAGTGAATCTTGTTGAAATGCTTCAAGATCAAACATATGTTTCTTTTTCATATGGTTGCCACATGCTGAGTTCTCCACATCATCTATTCCAAATAGGGCCAATTTCAGGCCAGCAGTGCTGAAAGCTGTACAGAAGGTGAAAGTGCCTATACTTGGCTACATCAGGAACCTACACATAAATACAGTGAGCAAATGCCCAGCATTAGGATGGGAATAGCTAATACCATGAAACCAAGGACCCCAAGTGTAATATATTTGCTTCATGGATTCTTTGTTTAAGAATTCATGAGAACACATTGCTATTAAGAAGTAGTTGGTTTATTAACAAAGGCTTAACAATCGCATTACACATTACCAGTTCATCCACTAGGCTCACAACTGCACACCTCATCGTGGATGACCTAGACCCAACTGACTGGGGTTTTATTGACTCTTGTTAACATCACGTGACTGGCTAAACCACTCATAATTGAACAACTCTACAACTATTTTGAGCTGTATCAGTAATCGTGTCCCCCTGATTGAAGTGGGGGGGGCGGGGGGGGGCACACTATAAAAACATTTCAAGTGCCCCTTTTTTTTTTGAGGGCACTAAAACACAAATTATACAAGTGCCCCCTGGCTAAAAGGGAGGAGTGGGGGGTGGCACTAAAACCAACAACTTAAACAATTTAAATTTTAGACATTAAAATCAAATTAAAATTTGGTTGCCGGGGATGATGTTTGGTGCCATGTGTTGCTCCATCAGCGCTGCACCTCGTGGTCTGGCTGCGGCCATCTTTTTCTTCAGCGTCTCACCTCGTGGTTTGGGTGCCATCTTTCTTCCATCCACGATGTCGACTGCAGTGATCCTCTTCTCCCTGGGTTCTGCCACCGAAGCTGGGAAGTGGCCTTTTGATCTGATTTTCTTCCTCCTGAGTCCTGCCACTGGAGCCTGGGAGGTGCGTTCGGGTCGTCTCAGCTGGATCATCTCCACGCAGTCATACTGAGCGGTCTGTGTCTCGGGTGCTGTGCTGGTCTGCTCTCCGGTGCCGGGTCCACCCGCAAGTGAGGGCTTGCTTTGCCTCTGAGCGCGGAGGATGTCGATCACTGAAGGGATGAAGTCTTCCCAGCTCCAATGGATCTTCTCCATCCACCTTCTGCCGAGCAGCGTTGGTTCATCACCTACAACAATCCACAGAGGTAACTTGTGCACCGGGCCATCATGGAGTATCTTTACATTCGTGCTACCAACGACTGGGATAAGTTCATGAGCGTAGGTGCGCAGCTTTGCCTGAACCAGGACCAACTTGGGTCGTTCAGCTTGATTGTCCCATAGCCTCTCTAAGGCTTCTTGATTCATCACTGACTGGCTCACCCCCGTGTCCACTTCCATGAAGACTGGAACGCCATCTATCTCGACTTCCATCTTCAGCGGGGAACACTCAGTGGTGCAGGTAAAGATGCTATGTACCTCATCGTGGGGCTGGGTGGCCTCTCTGCCTATGGTTTCATAATCCGTGCTGGATTCATGGCCATCTACAGACTCTTCATCGACATAGTGAGTCATATTTCTCTTACACGTTCACTGGAGGTGGTCCTTTGTGCTGCAGCCTTTACATACATAGTCTTTAAAACGGCACTGGTGAGCCCTGTGATTCCGTCCACAATGCCAGCATGGTGCTACTCGTTTAGCCCCCCTCGGCGGACACTGAGTTAAGGGACTCGTGGGCCTGTTCTCTCTTCCCCGAGAGGGTTCGCGCTCCAAAGTCCAGCCTCTAAACAGCACCACTCTGTGCACAGTATGTTATGTAATGATGTGTGTATTGTCCCAGTATCTTAAATGTAATGTAAGTACTATGCCACACCACAGAGGGCGCTGCGGTGGGAAACCCTGGTAGTGCCTGTAACAAGAACTATATAAGGGTGACCACCACACCTGGGAGGCACTCTGGAGCTGAACAATAAAGGACGAAGGTCACAGCAGTTAGACTTACACCAGACCGTGTGGAGTCAGTGATTTGTGTGCTACATACACCACATTGGCAACGAGGAAGCGGATGAACTCCACGCAACCATGGCTACTCTGGGCTCGCTAAAGGATTTTACCGTGGGCAATGATTGGGAGGCCTTTACGGAAAGGCTCGAGTACTACTTCACAGCAAATGACCTGACGGAGGACACATACGCAATGAGAGAGAAGCGTAAGGCGATATTGCTCTCCAGTTGTGGAGATGAGGTTTACTGTCTCGTCAGGGATTTGCTGGCACCTGGGAGCGCCAGGGACAAGTCATACGAGGAGCTGACTGAACTCATTCGTGACCAGTTGAAACCGAAGGAGAGCATCATCACGGCCAGATACAAATTTTACCATCACTGCAGATCTGAGGGCCAGGATGTCACCTCAGGAGACTCGCGGCGCTGTGTGATTTTGGCGCACACCTTGACGAGGCGTTACGGGACGCTTTCGTTATGGGGATTGGCCATGAGGGCCTCCTTCACAAGCTGTTAGCCACAGAACTCACAGTCACTCTGACAAAGGCCATCACCATCAGCCGGGCACATATGACCTCGACTTGCAGCACCAAGCAAATGATCCACACAATCTCGAACCCGACAGGCACTGTCCACAGGATAGCGCCCACCACGGACAAAACTGCAGAACGTGGCTCTGCCCGGGGCAGAGAGCACGGACCTCGGGGTCCTGGAACTCAGAGTCCACCGAGGGGGGCCAATCAAGCAGCACCATGCTGGCGCTGTGGAGGAAGCCATGGGGCTCACCGGTGCAGGTTTGCGGAGTACACGTGCAATACCTGCCACGTTAAAGGCCACCTTCAGCGTATGTGTAAAAGAAATCAGACTCACCATGTGGCTGAGGAGATGGGGGATGATCCACTGTTCAGCGAGGAGCAGGTTGAAGAAGATGAGGTGCTTGGACTGTATACATGCACCGACGATTCGCCCCCAGTGATAAGTGAAGTAAAAATCAACGGAGTCCCAGTGAGTATGGAAGTGGACACGGGCTCGGGTCCGTCGTTGATGAGTCGGAGAACTTTTGATAAACTGTGGATTAACCCAGCTGCACGACCCAAGCTGGTCCTGGTCACGGCGAAGCTGCATACCTACACCAGGGAACTGATACCTGTTCTTGGCAGAGCGATGGTGCAGGTATCCCACGGGGACGAGATGCACGCTTTACCTCTGTGGATCATTGCAGGCGATGGGCCGACACTCCTCGGCCGGAGGTGGATGGGGAAGGTCCGTGGGAGCTGGGAAGACTTCATTCCTCCACAGGCTGCTGCTCCCCAGGGTGCTGCCGTGCCCCGGGTCCCCAGAGAGCAGCACCGACCGAGCTGGAGCTGCAGCCTCAATCCACCCACAGGCAAGCCCCAGGCCCGGATCTCACACAGAGACCCTGCAGCCCCAGCCCCCACAGGCAAGTCCCAGGCCCGGATCTCACACAGAGACCCTGCAGCCCCAGCCCCCACAGGCAAGTCCCAGGCCCGGATCTCACACAGAGACCCTGCAGCCCCAGCCCCCACAGGCAAGTCCCAGGCCCGGATCTCACACAGAGACCCTGCAGCCCCAGCCCCCACAGGCAAGCAGCCCTGCACAGAGGGGCCTAGTGGGGGGTGGGGGTTGAGCCAGCAGGGCGCTGCGGGCGGGGTGCTGAGGGATCCAGGGACCGGCGGTTCGGAAGAGCCCCGCAGAGGAAGAGGCCGTTGGGCGGGCCCCGCCGAGGAGCTGTTAGCGGCGGGCGGCCATGGCAGCCGCAGGGGAGGCCGCTACAGAGGCCATGGGGGACGCGGCAAGTGCGGCCGCTGGAGAGGCCACGACGGCCGCAGGAGAGGCGGCAAGTCACGGAGGGGAGCAGAGGCTGCGACGGCGGAGGGCATTCGGAGCGGCGGAGAAGAAGATGGCGGCGGCATCATGTCAGAGCTGCAGAGCATCCAAGATGGCGGCGCCCAAGGAGAAGCCTCGTGGAATCCTCCTGCATCAAAGATGGCGCCTTAAAGAGGAAATGCACCTGGGAGTCTTAAAAGGGCCTTACAAAGAGGTGGTCCCCACAAAGGACTTCTGTGTGGCAGAGCGAGTCCAAAATGAGCTATGTTAATGTGAGATAGTGAATTTATAATAAGAATTACCTTTTTTATGCTGAATGGCCATTGTATTTGTGTAAAATAATGGATGAAGTACAATTAATGATAACGGCTAACAAGGAAGTCAAGGTTCCGCTACCAGTCAATAACCAGTTAATGTACCAGATAATATGTACCATACTAACACACTTCTATGCCCACCTGCCTTCCGTTGGACAAGTGTGATGTTATGTAATGATGTGTGTATCGTTGTCCTGCGTCCAAGTGGTGGGGGGGGGGGGGAAGGTGATGTTATGTAATGATGTGTGTATCGTCCCAGTACCTTAAATGTAATGTAAGTACTATGCCACACCACAGAGGGCGCTGTGGTGGGAAACCCTGGTAGCACCTGTAACAAGGACTATATAAGGCTGACCACCACACCTGGGAGGCACTCTGGAGCTGAACAATAAAGGACGAAGGTCACAGCAGTTAGACTTACACCAGACCGTGTGGAGTCAGTGATTTGTGTGCTACATACACCACACAGTACCTGCCGGGTTTGAGTCCTGACGGTGAGTCATCTGCTTTGAGCCGCAGGTCTAGTTCATTAGAACATAAGAACATAAGAATTAAGAACAGGAGTAGGCCATCTAGTCCCTCGAGCCTGCTCCGCCATTCAAAAAGATCATGGCTGATCTGGCCGTGGAATCAGCTCCACTTACCCGCCCGCTCCCCATAACCCTTAATTCCCTTATTGGTTAAAAATCTATCTGTGATTTGAATACATTCAATGAGCTAGCCTCAACTGCTTCCTTGGGCAGAGAATTCCACAGATTCACAACCCTCTGGGAGAAGAAATTCCTTCTCAACTCGGTTTTAAATTGGCTCCCCCGTATTTTGAGGCTGTGCCCCCTCGTTCTAGTCTCCCCGACCAGTGGAAACAACCTCTCTGCCTCTATCTTGTCTATCCCTTTCATTATTTTAAATGTTTCTATAAGATTACCCCTCATCCTTCTGAACTCCAACGAGTAAAGACTCAGTCTACTCAATCTATCATCATAAGGTAACCCCCTCATCTCCGGAATCAGCCTAGTGAATTGTCTCTGTACCCCCTCCAAAGCTAGTATATCCTTCCTTAAGTAAGGTGACCAAAACTGCACGCAGTACTCCAGGTGCGGCCTCACCAATACCCTGTACAGTTGCAGCAGGACCTCCCTGCTTTTGTACTCCATCCCTCTCGCAATGAAGGCCAACATTCCATTCGCCTTCCTGATTACCTGCTGCACCTGCAAACTAACTTTTTGGGATTCATGCACAAGGACCCCCAGGTCCCTCTGCACCGTTGTAATTTCTCCCCATTCAAGTAATATTCCCTTTTACTGGGTTTTTTCCAAGGTGGATGACCTCACATTTTCCAACATTGTATTCCATCTGCCAAACCTTAGCCCATTTGCTTAACCTATCTAAATCTTTTTGCAGCCTCTCTGTGTCCTCTACACAACCCGCTTTCGCACTGTGTCATCTGCAAATTTTGTTACACTACACTCTGTGCCCTCCTCCAAATCATCTATGTATATTGCAAACAGTTGTGGTCCCAGCACCGATTCCTGTGGCACACCACTAACCACCAATTTCCAACCCGAAAAGGACCCATTTATCCCGACTCTGCTTTCTGTTCGCCACCCAATTCTCGATCCATGTTAATACATTTCCTCTGACTCCGCATACCTTTATCTTCTGCAGTAACCTTTTGTGTGGCACCTTATCGAATGCCTTTTGGAAATCTAAATACACCACATCCATCGGTACACCTCTATCCACCATGCTCGTTATATCCTCAAAGAATTCCAGTAAATTAGTTAAACATGATTTCCCCTTCATGAATCCATGTTGCGTCTGTTTGATTGCACTATTCCTATGTAGATGTCCCGCTATTTCTTCCTTAATGATAGCTTCAAGCATTTTCCCCATTATAGATGTTAAACTAACCGGCCTATAGTTACCTGCCTTTTGTCTGCCCCCTTTTTTAAACAGAGGCGTTGCATTAACTGCTTTCCAATCCGATGGTACCTCCCCAGAGAATTTTGGTAGATTATAACGAATGCATCTGCTATAACTTCCGCCATCTCTTTTAATACCCTGGGATGCATTTCATCAGGACCAGGGGACTTGTCTACCTTGAGTCCCATTAGCCTGTCCAGCACTACCCCACTAGTGATAGTGATTGTCTCAAGGTCCTCCCTTTCCACATTCCCGTGACCAGCAATTTTTGGCATGGTTTTTGTGTCTTCCACTGTGAAGACCGAAGCAAAATAATTGTTTAAGGTCTCAGCCATTTCCACATTTCCCATTATTAAATCCCCCTTCTCATCTTCTAAGGGACCAACATTTACTTTAGTCACTCTCTTCCGTTTTATATATCGGTAAAAGCTTTTACTATCGGTTTTTATGTTTTGTGCAAGTTTACTTTTGTAATCTATCTTTCCTTTCTTTATTGCTTTCTTAGTCATTCTTTGCTGTCGTTTAAAATTTTCCCAATCTTCTAGTTTCCCACTAACCTTGGCCACCTTATACGCATTGGTTTTTAATTTGATACTCTCCTTTATTTCCTTGGTTATTCACGGCTGGTTATCCCTTCTCTTACAGCCCTTCTTTTTCACTGGAATATATTTTTGTTGAGCACTATGAAAGAGCTCCTTAAAAGTTCCTCAATTGTGCCACCGTTTAGTCTGTGTTCCCAGTCTACTTTAGCCAACTCTGCCCTCATCCCACTGTAGTCCCCTTTGTTTAAGCATAGTACGCTCGTTTGAGACACGACTTCCTCAGCCTCAATCTGTATTACAAATTCAACCATACTGTGATCACTCATTCCGAGAGGATCTTTTACTAGGAGATCGTTTATTATTCCTGTCTCATTACACAGGACCAGATCTAAGATCGCTTGCTCCCTTGTAGGTTCTGTAACATACTGTTCTAAGAAACAATCCCGTATGCATTCTATGAATTCCTCCTCCAGGCTACCCCGTGCGATTTGATTTGACCAATCGATATGTAGGTTAAAATCCCCCATGATTACTGCCATTCCTTTTTCACATGCCTCTATTATTCCCTTGATTATTGTCCGCCCCACCGTTATTATTTGGGGGCCTATAAACTACGCCCACCAGTGACTTTTTCCCCTTACTCTCTCTAATCTCCACCCACAATGATTCAACATTTTGTTCATTAGAGCCAATATCATCTCTCACAACTGCCCTGATATCATCCTTTATTAACAGAGCTACCCCACCTCCTTTGCCTTCTTGTCTATCCTTCCAAATCATCAGATACCCCTGTATGTTTAATTCTCAGTCTTGGCCACCCTGCAACCACGTTTCTGTAATGGCCACCAAATCATATCCATTTGTAATGATTTGTACCGTCAACTCATTTACTTTATTTCGAATGCTGCGTGCATTTAGGTAGAGTGTTTTAATACCAGTTTTTAAACCATGATTTTTAGTTTTGACCCCTCCTGCAGCCCTTTTATATTCATACATATTGTCCCTTCCTATCACCTTGTGGTTTACACTTACCCCAGTGCTACTCTGCTCTGTTGCCTCCTGCCTTTTGCATTCTTTCTTGGGGTCCTGTTCATCTGCGTTCTCACCTACTCTAACTAGCTCAGAGCCCTCTCCTGGGTTCCGAATACGCCTCGCATTGAGGCACCGAGCTTTCAGGCTTGCCTTTTTATTACACTTTGACCCTTTAGAATTTTGCTGTACATTAGCCCTTTTTGTTTTTTGCCTTGGGTTTCTCTGCCCTCCACTTTTACTCATCTCCGTTCTGTCTTTTGCTTCTGTCTCCATTTTGATTCCCTCTGTCTCTCTGCATTGGTTCCCATCCCCCTGCCATATTAGTTTAACTCCTCCCCAACAGCACTAGCAAACACTCCCCCTAAGACATTGGTTCCGGTCCCGCCCAGGTGCAGACCGTCCGGTTCGTACTGGTCCCACCTCCCCCAGAAACGGTTCCAATGCCCCAGGAATTTGAATCCCTCCCTGCTGCACCACTGCTCAAGCCACGTATTCATCTGCGATATCCTGCGATTCTTACTCTGACTAGCACGTGGCACTGGTAGCAATCCCGAGATTACTACTTTTGAGGTCCTACTTTTTAATTTAGCTCCTAACTCCTTAAATTAATCTCGTAGGACCTCATCCCTTTTTTTAACCTATGTCGTTGGTACCAATGTGCACCACGACAATTGGCTGTTTTCCCTCCCTTTTTAGAATGTCCTGCACCCGCTCCGAGACATCCTTGACCCTTGCACCAGGGAGGCAACATACCATCCTGGAGTCTCGGTTGCCTATCTATTCCCCTTACAATTGAATCCCCTTTCACTATCGCTCTCCCACTCTTTTTCCTGCCCCCCTATGCAACAGAGCCAGCTACGGTGCCATGAACTTGGCTGCTGCTGCCCTCCCCTGATGAGTCATCCCCCTCAACAGTACTCAAAGCAGTGTATCTGTTTTGCAGGGGGATGACCGCAGATGGCCCCTGCACTACCTTCCTTGCACTGCTCTGCCTGCTGGTCTTCCATTCCCTAGCTGGCTGTGGACCCTTCACCTGCGGTAAGACCAACTCGCTACACGTGCTACTCATGTCATTCTCAGCATCGTGGATGCTCCAGAGTGAATCCACCCTCAGCTCCAAATCCGCAACGCGGTCCGTCAGGAGCTGGAGGCGGATACACTTCCCGGACATGTAGTCGTCAGGGACACCAGAAGTGTCCCTGAATGCCTGGCTCACAGAGATGGCCTTCTGCAGTGTGACTGTGGTATCCGCCGACAGTAGCTTGTGAAGAAGGCCCTCATGGCCAATTCCTATGACAAAAGTTTCCTGCAGCGCTTCTTTGAGCTGGTTGCCGAACTCACATGGTGCCGCCAGCCTCCTGAGGTCTGCGGCGTATTCACGATTCCCTGGCCTTCGAGCCATCGGTGGGTATAAAATCGATGTCTGGCTGTGAGGATGCTCTCCTTGGGCTTGAGTTGCTCATGGATCAGGTTTATGAGCTCCTTGTACATCTTGGTCGTTGTCTTCACTGGTGCCAGCAAGTCCCTGACGAGGCCATAGACGGTGGGCCTACAACTGGTTAGCAAGATAGTTCTGCACTTATCAGTCAGTGTGGCCGGGTCATCTCCTGCCAGGTCGTTTGCTGTGAAGAAATGTTCTAGCCTCTCCACAAAGGCATCCCAATCATCACTATCGGCGAACTGCTGCAACGTACCAAGGGTAGCCATTTTCGGGTGAAAGTTCGTAATCTCGTCGCCAATTGTTGTGTCCTTAGATGCTCTAGTAATGACTACATGAGGCAATGTGTTGTACTTGAACTGTAGTGACCTTAGTCCTTTATTTGTTAACTTCAGAGTGAGGACCACATCTGGTGGCCTGCCTTTTATACTAGGCCAGGCACACCTGTACAGGTAACCTGCAAGTCTCCCACTGCTGTGCCCTCTGGTGGCATACCTTGTGATAGTACTAAGAGTAGCCATGTAGGATACCTGATACTGGGTGCTGACCGGCCTCACTAAACGGAACTCAGAACTGCAGCAGAGACCCAGTGCTTCCTGTTGTTCCAGAAGAAGTCCACCAGCTTCTTCTGTATCTTGGCAACAGGGGGAGGGGTCAAAGTGACCAGCCGGTACCACAGCATAGCGGCCACCAGCTGGTTTATAACTAGCGCTCGACCCCTGTAGGACAGAACTCGGGGCAGTCCTGTCCAGCGCCCTAGGCGAGCTGTGACTTTGGCCTTCAGCTCCTGCCAATTCGCAGGCCAGGCTTCCTCATCAGGGCTAAGGTAGACTCCCAAGTAGAGGAGATGGGTCGTGCTCCAGGCAAAAGGGCTGAGCTCCTCCGGCAGCGAGTCTGCCCACCACTGACCCACCAGGAGTCCGGATCATTTCTCCCAGTTGATCCTGGCAGAGGATGTGGCTGAGTAAATCTCAACAGCTCGACAACTATTTTGAGTTGTATCAGTAATCAAGTGCCCCCTAATTAAAGGGGGGTGGGGGGCACACTCCAAAACATTTTCAAGTGTCCCCTTGTTTTTTTTGGGGGGGCGCGGGCACTAAAACCAACAACTTAAACAAATTAAACTTTAGACATTAAAATCAAATTAAAATTTGGTTGCCGGGGGTGATGATGCACTCCAGTCCCTCCGGCACCCACCTCTCGCGGAAGGCCGCGAGTGTACCGGTGGACACCGTGTGCTCCATCTCCAGGGTCACCCTGGCCCAGATGTAACCGCAGAAGAGAGGCAGCCAGTTGGGCTGAACAACTCCCTTGACCACCCGCTGCCTGGACCGGCTGATGGCCCTCTTGGCCATGTCCAGGAGCAGTCCTACGAGGAGGCCTTCCGACCTGCCCGCTCCCCTCCGTACAGGTTGCCCAAAGATCAGGAGTGTGGAACTGAAGTGCAACCAGAATTTGAGGAACAGCCCCTTCAAACATTGGAAGAGGGGCTGCAACCTCGCACATTCAATAAAAACGTGGAACACAGATTCCTCTAGACCGCAGAAATTGCAGGCGGCCTGGGAGTCCGTGAGCCGACTTAAAAACTTGTTGCACAGGACTGCTCTGAGCAACACCCTCCAGGCCACGGCCCCGATAAATAAGTGGAGGACTCCTGCATAGAGAGCACTCCATTGGCGACCACCGCCTCTTCCGGACGGCAAGATGGTGCGACATGGCGTGTCCGGACGGCAGACGAGGATGGCAACATGGAGAGTGTGCAAGAGCAGCCCATACAGGAATCCCCTCCGTGCGGAACTGAAAGGCATGGAGGGGATTTCTCCGAGGAGGCTCAAGTTGTGAGGCGCAGGCTCCCGAGTGAGGTTTTGGGGCTTGCCGCTGATGAGGAATTCCGTCCGGACAGGGGTCAGTTCGGACGGGATCTCCCCACGTGCTTGAGCCTCCTCGACACACCTAACGGAGTCAGGGCCCAGCGCTGTTTTTAGCGACTTGATGGCATTGGCCGCGCGCCGGACGTCGACCCAGGATAGGCGCCGTGCCAGCATGTCTGGCTCCATCCAGCCCGCTCCTCCGCTATTGACTAGGTCCCTGACCCAGGTCACCTCGCCAGCCACAGCCTTCTCGTCCGCCTGCCACCTAAAACCGCGGTCGTGGAGGTACGGATTCCTGAGCAGCGGCTCCTGCAGGACAGCCGCCACACCAGACGGGGAAGAGCTGCGCTTGGTGGCGACTCTGTTCCAGACCCTGATGAGTTCCTGGTAAAAGACAGGCAGCTCCCGGAGGGCGGTCCTGACACCCCCCAAGTTCACAAACAGGAGCTGCGTGTCGTAATTGAGGCTGTACTGCTGGCGGAAGAAATACGTCGTCAGCGCAACCCACCTAGGAGGGGGCTTGACGTAAAGGTATCTCTGCAGGGTCTGAAGACGGAAAGTCGCTAGCTGGGTGCTGACGCGCACCAACGCCTGACCGCCCTCCCTAAGCAGGAGACTCAAGACCGCGGCAGAGACCCAGTGCTTCCTGTTGTTCCAGAAGAAGTCCACCAGCTTCTTCTGTATCTTGGCGACAAACGCAGGGGGAGGGGTCAAAGTGACCAGCCGGTACCACAGCATAGCGGCCACCAGCTGGTTTATGACTAGCACTCGACCCTTGTAGGACAGCACTCGGAGCAGTCCTGTCCAGCACCCGAGGCGAGCAGCGACTTTGGCCTCCCGCTCCTGCCAGTTCGCCGGCCAGGCTTCCTCATCTGTGCTAAGGTAGACTCCCAGATAGAGGAAATGGGTCATGCTCCAGGCAAAAGGCCTGAGCTCCTCTGGCAGGGAGTTCACCCGCCACTGACCCACCAGGAGTCCGGAACATTTCGTCCAGTTGATCCTGACGGAGGATGCGGCCGAGTAAATCACAACAGCTCTACAACTCTTTAGTTGCAGAACAAAAATAAACATTAAATCAAGTGTCTCCTTATTAAAGGGCCGGGGTCGGGGGGGGGACACTCCAAACAGTTTACGTGCCCTTTTTTGATATTTTTTTGGTGATTTTTTGTTTTTTTTTGGGGGCACTAAAACCACAAATTATGCAAGTGACCCTTGGCTAAAATGGGAGGGGAACATTAAAACCCGGCAATAAAACAAATTAAACTTTAAAACATATAAAATCAAATAAAAATTTGGTTGCCGGGGGTGATGATGCACTCCAGTCCCTCCGGCGCCCACCTCACGAGGAAGGCCACGAGCGTACCGGTGGACACCGCGTGCTCCATCTCCAAGGACACCCTGGCCCGGATGTAAGCGCGGAAGGGAGGCAGGCAGGCAGGCTGAACGACCCCCTCGAACTCCCATTGCCTGGACCGGCTGATGGCACCCTTGGCTGTGCCCAGGAGCAGTCCTACGAGGAGGCCTTCAGACCTACCTGCTCCCCTCCGCACAGGGTGCCCAAAGATCAGGAGTGTGGGACTAAAGGACAACCAGAATTTGAGGAGCAGCCCCTTTAAATAGTGGAACAGGGGCTGCAACCTCGCACATTCAATAAAAACATGGAACACGGACTCTTCCAGACCGCAGAAATTGCAAGCGGCCTGGGAGCCCGTGAACCGACTTAAAAATTTGTTGCACGGGACTGCTCCGTGCACCACCCTCCAGGCCAAGTCCCCAATAAATAGTGGGAGGACTCCGCATAGAGTTCACTCCATCGGGGACCCCTGCCTCCTCCAGACGGCAAGATGGTGCGCCATGGCGTGTCCGGACGACAGACGAGGATGGCAAGGTGGAGAGTGTGCAGGAGCAGCCCGTACAGGAAATCCCTCCGCGCAGAACTGAAAGGCACGGAGGGGATTTCCCCGAGGCGGCTCAAGTAGTGAGGCGCCGGCTCGCGAGGGAGAGTTCAGGGCTTGGCACCGATAAGGAATTCCGTCCGGATGGGGGTCAGTTCGGACGGGATCTCCCCACGTGCTTGAGCCTCCTCGACACACCTAGTGGAGTCAGCGCCCAGAGCTGTTTTTAGCGACTCGATGGCATCGGCCGCGCGGCAGACGTCGGCCCAGTTTAGGCACTGTGCCAGCACGTCTGGCGCCATCGAGCAGGTCCCTGACCCTGGTCACCTTGCCAGCCACAGCCCTCTCGTCCGCCTGCCATCTAAAACCGTGGTTGTGGAGGTACGGAATCCTGAGCAGCAGCTCCTGCAGGACAGCCGCCACTCCAGACGGTGGAGAGCTGTGCTTGGTGGGACTCTGTTCCAGACCCTGATGAGTTCCTGGTAAAAGACAGGCAGCCCCCGCACGGCGGTCCTGTCGTCCCCCAGGCTCACAAACAGGAGCTGCGTGTCGTAATTGAGGCTGTACTGCAGGCAGAAGAAATACGTCATCAGCGCACACCACCTAGGAGGGGTCTCGACGTAGAGGTATCTCTGCAGGGTCTGAAGACGGAAAGTCGCATGCTGGGTGCTGACGCACACCAACGACTAACCGCCCTCCCTAAGCGGGAGACTCAAAACAGCTGCAGAGATCCAGTGCTTCCTGTTGTTCCAGAAGAAGTCCACCAGCTTCTTCTGTATCTTGGCAGCAAACGCAGGGGGTGGGATCAAAGTGACCAGCCGGTACCCACAGCATAGCGGCCACCAGCTGGTTTATGACTAGCACTCGAACCCTCGGAGCAGTCTTGTCCAGCGCCCTAGGCAAGCAGCGACTTTGGCCTCCTGCTCCTGCCAGTTCGCCGGCCAGGCTTCCTCATCTGGGCTAAGGTAGACTCCCAGATGGAGAAAATGGGTCATGCTCCAGGCTAAAGGCCTGAGCTCCTCTGGCAGGGAGTCCACCCGCCACTGACCCACCAGGAGTCCGGCACATTTCTCCCAGTTGATCCTGATGGAGGATGTGGCCGAGTAAATCACAGCAGCTCTACAAATCTGTGAACATACTCACAGGTGCATACATTACACAAATATTGCTCCATGTTATGATGTCTGGTCTTGTGTCAACCTGTGAATGAAAAGTTTTGGCAAGCTGTTGGGATTCATCCTTATAGAACATAAGACTGAAGAGAGAATACACAGCAGAAAGAAGAAAAATAAATCAGAATGAGAGGCCATTCAAATATTTATGAAATTCTGACTAGGCAACATTTTTAATTTGGCACGTTATTTGACAAGAAAAAGGAAATAAATTCCATGTATTACACAGAAAAAATATTATTTATTCAACATGTGCATTGTTAGCCTAAAACTATTTTGTGTGTACAAATATGTTCTTCAATCATACAGAACAAGACTACTGAAATTGCAACCTTTTTTAATTTAAAATATGAGTGAATCTACCACAGCATTGCTCACAGGAATTCAGAGGGAATGGTAAGATATATTTTCCAGTCCCAATGTTAAGCTTCTCACTAGATTGATATCCCAAGAATTTCTGCAGTCATTCTCGAACCATTGAAACATAGAAAAGTAGGTGCAGGAGTAGGCCATTCGGCCCTTCGAGCCTGCACCGCCATTCAATAAGATCATGGCTGATCATTCCTTCAGCACCCCTTTCCTGCTTTCTCTCCACACCCCTTGATCCCCTTAACCGTAAGAGCCATATCTAACTCCCTCTTGAATATATCCAATGAACTGGCATCAACAACTCTCTGCGGCAAGGAATTCCACAGGTTAACAACTCTCTGAGTGAAGAAGTTTCTCCTCATCTCAGTCCTAAATGTCCCCTGGTTCTGGACTTCCCCAACATCAGGAACATTCTTCCCGCATTTAACCTGTCCAGTCCCGTCAGAATCTTATATGTTTCTATGAGATCCCCTCTCATCCTTCTAAACTCCAGTGAATACAGGCCTAGTTGATCTAGTCTCTCCTCATATGACAGCCCAGCCATCCCTGGAATCAGTCTGGTGAACCTTCGCTACACTCCCTCAATAGCAAGAACGTCCTTCCTCAGACTAGGAGACCAAAACTGAACATAATATTCCAGGTGAGGCCTCACCAAGGCCCTGTACAACTGCAGTAAGACCTCCCTGCTTCTATATTCAAATCCCCTAGCTATGAAGGCCAACATACCATTTGCCTTCTTTACTGCCTGCTGTACCTGCGTGCCCACTTTCAGTGACTGATGTACCATGACACCCTGGTCTCGTTGCACCTCCCCTTTTCCTAATCTGCCGTCATTCAGATAATAAATCAGATAATAAATTCTAATTGGGTTTGTTTGGAAACTCACCAACAAGGGGTGGGAAATAGCATGCAACAGCAACCCTCCTAAAATTTAATGGCATGTGGTCACTTAAAGGTAAATATCCACATGTGGGGTTAAAAATTGTTGACTATTTGCCACACCGCTGACACCGTGACTTTGGGAAATATAGCAGTCAATGGCTTTGAGTACCTGTGTCATCAAATGATATAGGTTAGATACACATGTCCTTAGTTCAGATGAAATAAATCTGATTGACATCATCTGATCTGAAACTTGCAGAACTAGCTCAACATGATCATTGCCACAGAAGTTTGCCATGGTTAGTGGCTTAATGGTGCATGCAGAAAGTATGGTTCTCGTACCTGCTGATCTCCCTGGCTGTATTTTTTCACCATGTATCGCTTCAACTATGAAAGATTGTACTTCAAAACCATGGTCAATTTTAACTTTACTTCCCAACTGATGCAAGATTCCACTGAGATGCCTTGTTATTCCCCAAGCTCCTGTTATCATGCATATGGAGATGAACGTATACACTATGTTAACCTATACATCAGTCACAAGTTTGATGCATTTGTGATTAGGAAATTGATCGATACTGCAGATTATCCCTGGAAGGAGGTGGGAAGCAAAAATGGTTGGGGGAGGAGGTGTTTTTGACTCTCACCAGCTGTGCATGTGCGCGGCCGCACAGTAATCTGCAAGGTCCGGCGCAGGCCGCTCACAAGCTTTTACATTGGAAATGTGACACATGCACAGAAATTTAAAGGGACTGCGCATTGAAAGAAACAGTTTGCGCTGAACAAAACGTAGCTTAGAGGGAACATTGACCAGCAGCACTGCCCAAATGATATAGGTTAGATACACATGTCCTTAGTTCAGATGAAACAAATCTGATTGACATCATCTAATCTGAAACTTGCAGAGCTAGTTCAACATGATCATTGCCACTTAAGTTTGCCATGGTTAATGGCTTAATGGTGCGTGCAGAAAGTATGGTTCTGGTACCTGCTGATCTCCCTGGCTGTATTTTGTCACCGTGTATCACTTCAACTATGAAAGAGTGTTCTTCAAAACCATGGTTAATTTTAACTTGACTTCCCAACTGATGCGAGATTCCACTGAGATGCCTTGTTATTCCCCGAGCTCCTGTTTATAATGTTTATAATCCTTTTTCTTGTTTCTTCCTTTATTCCAACTGTTTCTGTTCTGCTCAAGATTTGGAAATGTTTTAATTACAATTGGTCTGTTGGTGAATTAACAGCTTAATATTTGGCTATTTTATGTTTCATACAGGCATAAGGTACTGTTAGGGGAGAGAACAAAAAAACTTGAAAACTTAAATAAATGTCAAATAATATTTCATAAAATTGCCACAAAAATTAATAACAGAAGGCAGAACAAAAACAGTCAGGAAAACCATGCTTGATGCACATCTGACTTTCCGGAGCAGAATCAGATTTTCCAGGCCCTCAGGACATTTCCACTCCTGTATCGCCAGCCCGAGTGATTGGAAAGGTTTTCTGGCTTTTCATAAGGATAGGGTATGTAATGGAGAATGTATTATCATGATGTTATACTTTTGATGCCGTTGGTAATAGTATGAATGAAGAGTAAAAATAAATAAATGAAATTGTTTTTTAGAAATGGTATATGAATTGAAATTGAATTAATCGTGGAATAAAAAATATTGAAACATTATTTTCCATTGTATTTAAAGTATAACTTTACAGGTTTACAAATAAAGGGAATATTGGTTAAAATATATTAATTAAAATACCTTAAAATGCATTTATATATTGTTACTTATGGAAAGTAGTTTATACCTTTATATACTTTCTATATACTATTTTACATGATTTATATGTAGCATTCTATATATTGTATTTCTATTTTTAGCAATGTATTTTTTAGGGTGCTGTTGAAGAAGGTGTAAAGAGCAACAGGAGTGAAATGGGTTACTGGAGCTACATGGAAGCAACAGTGGGAGAGAGTGGTGGGAAACTGGTATTATGTGAATGGAAGAGAGATGGGGATTGGAGCAATGTGACAGAGGCAGAAACCGAGCTGCCATCGAATGTTGAGGTGATAGACTTCCTGTTATTGAAGATGGTCATTGCCTGGCACTTATGTGGCGCAAATGTTAGTTGCCACTTATCAGCCCAAGCCTGGATGTTGTCCAGGTTTTACTGCATACAGGCACAGACTGCTTCATATTCTGAAGAATTATGAATGGATATGAACACTATGCAATCATCACGAGACAACCCCACTTCTGACTTAATGACAGATGGAAGATCATTGATGCAGCAGTGAAGACAAATGGGCTGAAGACGTTGCACTGAGGAACTCTTGCAGCTGGGGCTGAATTAATTTGCCTCCAACAACCACAACTATCTTGCTTTGTACAGGTATGACCAACCACTTCAGAGTTTTCCTTCTGATCTCCATTGACTTAAGTTTGTCTAGGGCTCCATGGTTCTACACTCAGTCGAATGCTGCCTTGAATGCATCCCCGATGTTCATCAATCCACCATTGGTGGCCGTGCCTTCAGCTACCAAGGCCCTAAGCTTTGGAATTCCTTCCCTAAGCCTCTCCATCTAGCTCTCTCTCCTCCTTTAAGTCACATCTTAATACCTACCTCTTTGAATAAGCTTTTGGTCATCTGTCCTAATATCTCCTTATGTGGCTTGGAGTCAAATTTTGTTTGATAATGCTCCTGTGAAGCACCTTGACTACGTTAAAGGTGCTATATAAATGCAAGTTGTTGTTGTTGATGTCAAGGGCAGTCATTCTCACCTCAACTCTAGAACTCAGCTCTTGTGTCATGTTGTCCTGTAATGAAGTTTCGAGCCAAGTGGGCCTGGCAGAACCCAAACTGAGCAGGTTATTGGTGAGTAAGTGCCACTTGATAGCACTGCTGATGACACCTTCTGTTATGTCTCTAATAAAGCAATATGACTGAGTACTGTAGACGTGAGTAATAAGAACATAAGAACATAAGAATTAGGAACAGGAGTAGGCCATCTAGCCCCCCGAGCCTGCTCCGCCATTCAATAAGATCATGGCTGATCTGGCTGTGGACTCAGCTCCACTTACCCGCCCTCTCCCCATAACCCTTAATTCTCTTATTGGTTAAAAATCTATCTATCTGTGACTTGAATACATTCAATGAGCTAGCCTCAACTGCTTCCTTGGGCAGAGAATTCCACAGATTCACAACCCTCTGGGAGAAGAAATTCCTTCTCAACTCGGTTTTAAATTGGCTCCCCTGTATTTTGAGGCTGTGCCCCCTAGTTCTAGTCTTCCCTACCAGTGGAAACAACCTCTCTGCCTCTATCTTGTCCATCCCTTTCATGATTTTAAATGTTTCTATAAGATCACCCCTCATCCTTCTGAACTCCAACAAGTAAAGACCCAGTCTACTCAATCTATCATCATAAGGTAACCCCCTCATCTCCGGAATCAGCCTAGTGAATTGTCTCTGTACCCCCTCCAAAGCTAGTATATCCTTCCTTAAGTAAGGTGACCAAAACTGCATGCAGTACTCCAGGTGCGGCCTTACCAGTACCCTATACAGTTGCAGCAGGACCTCCCTGCTTTTGTACTCCATCCCTCTCGCAATGAAGGCCAACATTCCATTCGCCTTCCTGATTACCTGCTGCACCTGCAAACTAACTTTTTGGGATTCATGCACAAGGACCCCCAGGTCCCTCTGCACCGCAGAATGTTGTAATTTCTCCCCATTCAAATAATATTCCCTTTTACTGTTTTTTTTCCCAAGGTAGATGACCTCACACTTTCCGACATTGTATTCCATCTGCCAAACCTTCGTCCATTTGCTTAACCTATCCAAATCTCTTTGCAGCCTCTCTGTGTCCTCTACACAACCCGCTTTCCCACTAATCTTTGTGTCATCTGCAAATTTTGTTACACTACACTCTGTCACCTCTTCCAAGTCATCTGTGTATATTGTAATCAGTTGTGGTCCCAGCACCGATCCCTGTGGCACACCACTAACCACTGATTTCCAACCCGAAAAGGACCCATTTATCCAGACTCTCTGCTTTCTGTTCGCCAGCCAATTCTCTATCCATGCTAATACATTTCCTCTGACTCCGCGTACCTCTATCTTCTGCATAAGTGTGACCTTCTGAGTAAGTGTGACCTTAGTCTCTTTATTCTAACTCCAGAGTACTAGTACAGCATGGGAGGCCTGCTTATATACAGTACTCCCAAGGGATGCTGGGATCCCTTGGGACTCCAACAGATACACCCTCTGGTGGTGGTAGAATGCTGGTTACATGGTGTTGCATACATAACATCTTCCATCACTTTGATGATGATTGAGAGTAGACTGATTAAATGGTAATTAGCCGGATTGGAATTCTCCTGTTTTTTTGGGACAGGACATACCTGGGAAATTTTCCACATTGTTGGGTAGATACTAGTGTTGTAGCTGTACTGGAACAGCTTGGCTAGAGGTGCAGCTATTTCTTGAGCACAGGTTTCAGTACTACACCCGGAATATTATCGGGGCCTGTAGCCTTTGCTATATCCAGTGCACTCACCTGTTTCTCGATGTCACATGGGGTGAATCGCACTGATGTTGGTGAACTCAGGAGGAGTCCAAGAAGAATTATCCACTTGGCCCTTCTGGCTGAAGATGGTTTCAACAGCTACAAATTTATAAGAACATAAGAAACAGGAACAGGAGTAGGCCATACGGTCCCTGGAGCCTGCTCCACCAGTCAACAAGATGATGGCTGATCTGATCATGTACTCAGCTCCACTTTCCCACCTGTTCCCCATAACCCCTTATCCCCTTATAGTTTATCTTTTGCATTCACCTTTGACATAACAGGCTGCAACAACATTGAGGGGGGAGGCAGCCATCTCCATCCTCCGCCCCTTTAGTTACTTAATTCTCAAGCACCATTCATGACTGGATGTGATAGGCAGAGTTTTGACCTGATCCATTGTTGTTGATCACTTAACTCTCTCTATAGCATGTTGCTTCCGCTTTTAGCATGCATGTTGTCCTATGTTGTTGCTTCACCGGTTTGGCACCTTATTTTTGGATTTACCTGGTGCTGCTCTTGGCATGCTTATTTCCAAAAGGCATTCAATAACGTACCACTGGTCTATAGTTTGTTGGACATGTTATATCTCCCTTCTATATTTAAGAAGGAACTTCGAACACATCCAGTGAACTTTGGACCACTCAGCTTAACATCGGTGGTAGGAAAAATAATGGAACCACAACTAAAGGAGAAAATAGAAGAACATCTAGAAGCAAAAAATATCATAATCAATAGTCAGCATGGATTTTAAAAGGGAAAGTCTTGCTTGACCAACCTCATTGAATTTTTTGAAGAGGTAACAGAGAGACTAGACAAGAGTAATGCTGTAGATTAATTTATCTAGATTTTCCGAAGGCCTTCAATAAGGTACCTAATGAATAAGGTCAGAAAATGCGGAGTCAGGGGACATATAGCAGAATGGATAGCTAGCTGGCTTCAAGACATAAAGCAGAGAGGAGGGGTAAAGGGTAGCTTTTCACAGTGGCAGAAGGTGGGTAGTGATGTTCCACAAGGATCAGTGCTGGGACCACTGTTGTTCACAATTTATATTAACTATTTAGACTTTGGAATCAAAGGGCTGGATTTTTAGCTAATTTGTGCCCGTTTAACGCCTGGGTGCCGCGCAAAAATGTTTTTTTAAGTGCGAAATGAGGCACACAAGATTTTGCGCCTGGGCGGAACTTTCAGCAGTGGTTTTGCGGTGATGCTAAAACTTAGCTCCCGCCGATGTTTTTATCGTTTGGATGACGTCAATTCACGTGCAATGCTGCGCTAGCGCCCTGGACGGAACTTACAGCTATATCGCCCGATTTAGCAGCCACCCGGGAACCCGCTAGCAAAAAGTAATCGCACCCACGTCGGACCCAGGGCGCACCCGGCGCTAACGCCGCCATTTTGAAAACGGAGCAGAAGTTCAGTGCATAAAAGGATTGAGAGAAGTAGGTTGCGTTTTTCAGTCTGAAGTTTTATGTGAGTTTATATTTCGTTTTAAAGGCGATTTAAGGACATTTTAAAAGATGGGGCCTTTACTATGTCAGCCATTATTCCTGGCTGCTATATTTATTATGGCGTCGAGCAGCAAGAAGGCTTATTGATGATCATTTTGAACATAATCAAAGAGCTCGCAGGTGTATGGGGAGGAGGCCTTACCACCAATGGCTTTACAGGGAACAGCGCTCATACCTGCAGCTCTCTGAGGCACAGTGCGTTAGAAGGCGAGGTGGTCACAGAGATATGCCAGCTTATAAAGGCAGACCTATAGCCTACCAGCGGCACCACCACCCCCACCACAACCACAGGGGAGGAATTGTGGAAATTTCACCGCTGCAAAAGCCTGTGTTGGAGGGAGAGACATTGGAGATTCCTCATGGGGAGACACTGGACCAGCTCATGACGTGGATGCTTGGCTTGTGACTGGCAAGCGTCTTAATCGGCGTCGTCAGTCACAGGTGGTGTGGGGGTGTGTCTGGATGTCACACTGGGGAACTCGGAAAGGCTGCTCCCAACACTTTCCGGGACTCCAATGTGACTGGTGGAGGCCACCAGCCTCGTGTGGGCATTGATGGCCTCACAGGTTTCGTGGCTCGCACCAACAAATGGCTGCAGAGATAGTATATGCATTGGTTGTAATCTAACAAAATTCCCTGGGCTCTGGGGAGGTCCCAGTGGATTGGAAAACCACAAATGTAATGCCCCTATTTAAAAAAGGAGGCAGACAGAAAGCAGGAAACTATAGACCGGTTAGCCTAACATCTGTTGTTGGGAAAATGCTGGAGTCCATTATTAAGGAAGCAGTAGCAGGACATTTGGAAAAGCATAGTTCAATCAAGCAGAGTCAGCATGGTTTTATAAAAGGGAAATCATGTTTGACAAATTTTCTGGAGTTCTTTGAGGATGTAACGAGTAGGGTTAATAAGGGGGAACCAGTGGATGTAGTGTATTTGGATTTCCAGAAGGCACTCGATAAGGTGCCACATAAAAGGTTATTGCACAAGATAAAAGTTCACGGGGTTGTGGGTAATTGGCTAACTAACAGAAAACAGAGAGTCGGGATAAATGGGTCATTTTCCGGTTTGCAAAAGTTAACTAATGGGATGCCACGGGGATCGGTGCTGGGGCCTCAACTATTTACAATCTATATTAATGACTTGGATGAAGGGACCGAATGTAATGTAGCCAAGTTTGCTGATGATACAAAATGGGTGGGAAAGAAAATTATGAGGAGGACACAAAAAATCTGCAAAGGAATATAACCAGGCAAAAATTTGGCAGATGGAATATAATGCAGGAAAATGTGAGGTTATCCACTTTGGCAGAAAAAATAGAAAAGCAAATTATAATTTAAATGGTGAAAAATTGTAAAGTGCTTCAGTACAGAGGGACCTGGGGGTTGTTATGCATGAAACACAAAAAGTTAGTTTGCAGGTACAGCAAGTAATCAGGAAGGAAAATGGATTGTTGGCCTTTATTGCAAGGGAGATAGAATATAAAAGCAGAGAAGTCCTGCTATAACTGTACAGGGTATTGGTGAGGCCACACATGGAGTACTGCGTACAGTTTTGGACTCTGTATTTAAGGAAGGATATACTTGCATTGGAGGCTGTTCAGAGAAAGTTTACTAGGTTGATTCCGGAGATGAGGGGATTGACTTATGAAGATAGGTTGAGTAGTTTAGGACTATACTCATTGGAGTTCAGAAGAATGAGAGGTGATCTTATTGAAACATATAAGATAATGAGGGGGTTCGACAAGGTAGATGTAGAGAGGATATTTCCACTAGAAGTAGGGGGCATAGTTTCAGAATAAGGATTAACCCATTTAGGACTGAGATGAGGAGGAATTTCTTCTCTCAGGGACTTGTAAATCTGTGGAATTCTCTGCCCCAGAGAGTTGTGGAGGCTGGGTCCTTGAATATATTTAAGGCTGAGATAGACAGATTTTTGAGCGATAAGGGTATGGGGAGCGGGCAGGGAAGTGGAACTGAGTCCATGATCAGATCAGCCATGATTTATTAAATGGCGGATCAGGCTCAAGGGGTCAAATGGCCTACTCCTGCTCCTATTTCTTGTGTTCTTGTGACCCTACCTCCGTTATGGTCGCTTTCAGACTGTCAACGCTCACGGGAATCCTACCCAGGACTTCAAGAGGCTGACAGGTGAGCCTGATGCTCTCCCTTGTCCAGTTGTGCATCTGTCTGTCTGTCTGTCAGGAGACCGGCTTTGCCGACTCACCCTCCGGAGAGACGATTTACACGATTCGACCCCAGAACTGCGTTGCTGCACACTACTAGTCCCAGGCGCCTCAGAGATGTCAAAGCTTGGAAATGTTCGATCATCCTCGAACGACGCTTTTACCAGTGTTAAAAGAGGTGTAGACTACATTTGCAACTCCCCTCCCCACCCCCCGCAGTTAGCTGATTGGTCTCCATCAACTGTTTTCCGTCAAAGTCCTCCTCCTCCACATGTTGGGCTGATGTGGAGGCTTGATCCTAAGGATTCAGCACCTCTGACTGGTCATCTGGAAGTAGAAAGCAATAGACGAGTGGTTAGCAGCAAGGGAGGGGGCAGGGTGACATGAGGAAGGTCACTTAGCACAGACTCATTTGAAGGACCGCCGTGACTACATTATATCTAGTCCAGAGATACTGCATCACATTGCCCCAACCCTATTCGACAAACACTGCATCACATTGCCCCAACCCAGCCCAGGGAGTGTGCGGGACTTACCCTCAGGATGCAAGCGGGGGTCAGCGCCACCAGTGGCAGTTGCCCGACCTGAGATCCCGATGAGGCCTGCCACTCGCTCTTCCAGGTCCGTAAGTGGTAGTGCCTGAGGCGGGCCGCCACCTGTCATCCGCTGTTCCCGGTGGTTGTGAGACTTCTTTCCCTGCAAAGATAACAATTGGGATGGTTACCAGAGGGTCCATCTGCTCTTGTGGCACACACAGCCACCAAAGCACTTATACCATACTGTCTGAATGTAATAGAGTCTTCTGTTTAATGGCCTTGGAAGTTGCACATGGTTCATCAGGAGCACATCAAAGTGCGGAAACATCTTTTGAGATCTCAGAAAGCAATCTTAATAATTTGTAAAGATCATTCATGTCAAATAGGGTGCCACTCTAAGTTTACCTATGTGTCATGCATTTTAGGAGGCAATCCACAGAGGGCTCAGAGACAGCAACAGCATCAGAACGAATAGTGTGTGTGATTTATAATTTAAGTAATAAAAGAATGCATGAATAAAAATTGTACTCACTCTAATGACACTTGAAAGATCATGAAACTTTTTCCTGCACTGTGTTTCAGTCATTATTACTGTAACTGAGGCAGAGACCTCCTCAGCGATCTACCTCCATGATGTTATATGTGCAGATTATAGATATACTCTCTGTGTAGTCACCGTATAGTTGCATAAGATGGAGACATGTTACCTGATGTACTGTCAATAAGGTTTACACTGTGTATATACTATGCTGGCACCACAAAAGGGCGCAACTAGTGGAGACCTGGGTGTCCATTAGCGGGCACTGTGGTGGGAGACCTGAGGGTCACCTGCATGGGTGTGCAGGGCCCAGTATAAAAGGCTGCCCACCATGCTTGTGCCTCACTCTGGAGTTACGAATAAAGGACCAAGGTCACTATAGTTTGAGTACAACACATCGCCTCATGGAGTCATTCGTAAGTGCATTACAGACATAACAACTGGCGATGAGAATACGGACTTTCATGCGATTATGGCTACCTTTGGCACACTAAAAGACTTCGCAGAGGGTGATGATTGGGATGCCTTCACGGAAAGGCTCGAGCAATATTTTGTGGCAAACGACCCGGCAGGGGAGATGGACATATTGGCAGAGAAGCGCAAGGCTATATTGCTGACCAGTTGTGGGCCCGAGGTCTATCGCCTCGTCAGGGACTTACTGGCACCCACGAAGGCCAAGGATAAGACATACGATGAGCTGATTGAACTAATTCGCGGTCAACTAAAACCAAAACAGATCATCCTTACGGCCAGGCAAAGATTCTACACTCACTGCAGACCTGAGGGCCAGGAGATTGCAAAATATGCTGTCGACCTCAGGAGACTTTCAGCACCGTGTGATTTTGGCACGTACCTCAACAAAGCATTGCGAGACATTTTCGTTATGGAAATTGGCCACGAGGGCCTCCTTCACAAGCTATTATCTGCCGACACCACAGTTAACCTGCAGAAGGCCATCAGCATCAATGATGCGTTCATGACCTTGACCTGCAGCACCAAGCAAATTATTCATCCTGTGGACTCAAATCCGTCAAATACTGTACACACAATGGTGCCTTTCACAGGCAAGACTGTAGAACGTGGTTCTGCCCAGGGCAGAGAAGAAAGACCTCAGGGTTTCAGAACTCAGAGTCCGCCGAGGGGTGCTAATCGAGTAGCACCATGCTGGCATTGCGGAGGAAACCATAGGGCTCACCAGTGTCGATTTGCTGAGTACATATACAAAGCCTGTAACACGAAGGGCCACCTCCAGCATATGTGTAAAAGAAATACGACTCACCGTCTAGCAGAAGAGTTGGTAGATGACTTTGAATCCAGCAGGGAGTATGATGATTTGGCCAGAGAGGCAGCTCAGCCCCAAGAAAAAGTGTATGGAGTGTATACCTGCACCACCGATTGTCCTCCAGTGAAGATTGAAGTCGAGATAAACGACGTTCCAGTCTTCATGGAAATGGACACAGGAGCGAGCCAGTTAATGATGAGCCAGGATGCCTTTGAAAGGCCATGGAATGAAAAACAACCTGAACTTTTCCAGTACAGGAAAAGTTGCGCATCTACACCAAGGAGCTGATCCCAGTCCTTGGTATTGCGGATGCAAGTGTAATTTACAATGGCTTGGTGCACAAGTTACCTCTGTGGATTGTTGTAGTTGATGATCCAACACTACTCGGAAGAAGGTGGATGGAGAAGATCCAGTGGAAATGGGAAGACCTCTTCACTCCAGCAATCAATGTCCCCCATGCTCAGAGGCAGAGCAAAACCTCACCTTCGCTTGGGCCAGGCATGAGAGAACAGACCAGCGCAGCACCTGAGGCACAGACCGTCCATCATGACTGCGTGGCAATGATCCGACTGGAACAACCTAAAAGTACCTTCCCGGCTCCAGTGGCAGGACTCCTGGGGAGGAAGATCGAATTCACAGGCACTCTTCCAGCTTTTGTGACAGAATTGCGGGAGAGAAGGATCAAGGCAGTCGACCGCGAGGATAGAGGCAAGATGGCATCCCTGCTGCAGCGAGGTGTAGTGTGGCTGAAAAAAAGATGGCCGCGGCCATATCACGAGGTGCAACGCTGAGGGACCAACACGTGGTGTCTAACAAAGGATTTGATTGGGGTAAAGCCAGCAGGGTTCTCTTAAAGGAGACCTGCAACCAACTGAACTTAAAGAGATATTGAATGCATGGCAATGTAACGAACCGATTAAGATTGTGAACAAAATGTTGTTTCTGGATTTGGGAAGTCGAACCTGTATATTCAAGGCTGAGATAGATAGATTTTTGGACTCTGGGGAAATGAAGGGGTATAGGGATTGGGCAGAAAAGTGGAGTTGAGGTTGAAGATCAGCCATGATCTGATTGAATGGCAGAGCAGGCTTGAGTGGCATATGGCCTACTCCTGCTCCTAATTCTTATGTTCTTATGCTTTTCTACACTCCTCATTGAACCAGGGTTGATCACTTGGCTTGATGGTGGGAGATATGCCAAGCTATGAGGTTAGAGATTATGTTGGATGAAATTCAGCTGCTGATGACAGCTCCTCTAGTTTTGAGCTGCTAGATTTGTTCTTAATCTATGCTACTTATCACAGTGGTACTGCTACATGACTTATCAATGATTTAGACTTGTATGTAAGTGGTAACGACAAACGAGCCAAAGGTGGGCAGCGGAAACATTATAAGGACATCCTCAAAGCCTCCCTGGCAAAGTGCGACATCACCACTGACACCTGGAGTTCCTGGCCGAAGACCGCCCTAGGTGGAGAAAGTGCATCCGGGAGGGCGTTGAGCTCTTCGAATCTCAACGCTGCGAGCGAGAAGAGGTCAGGTGCAGGCAGCGGAAGGAGCGTGCGACAAATCAGTCCCATCCCCCCTTCCCCCAACGAATGATTGTCCCACCTGTGACAGGATCTGTGGCTCTCGTATTGGACTGCTCAACCACCAAAGGACTCACCTTAGGAGTGGAAGCAAGTCTTCCTCGATTCCGAGGGAATGCCTATGATGGATGAGGTGTTATGATTAAGAAATTTGCAGATGATACACAATTTGGCTGTGTGGTTGATAATGAAGAAGAAAACTGTAGACTGCAGAAAGATATCAATGTACTGGTCAAGTGGTCAGAACAGTGGCAAATGGAATTCAATGTGGAGAAGTGTAAGGTAATGCATTTGGGGAGGGCTAACAAGGCAAGGGAATACACATTAAATGGTACCACACTGAGAAGTGTAAAGGAATAAAGGGACCTTGGCATGTATGTCCACACATCCAGGGCCAGATTAAAGGCCTGATGGGCCTGGGGCAAACTGACCCAAATGGGCCTATAGTTCTGCTTGTTCATGTTCATTACATTATGTATATGATTCTAATTCTGAGTATGAAAACATAGGCCAGTATATTCAATAATGAAAGCATATATTCTGTATCAAGTAGGTATATATTCTGGTTCTGGTAACATTGCAATACGAGACTCCTATACATATATGCAAATTTCTCTCAATAACATGTGAAATAAAACAGGCTAGTACATATTCTGATCTGTATGTAGGAACCTTTTGTGTATATAGGTCTTGTTTTTCCTCTCATAGAAACATAGAAACATAGAAAATAGGTGCAGTAGTAGGCCATTCGGTCCTTTGAGCCTGCACCACCATTCAATAAGATCATGGCTGATCATTCACCTCAGTACCCCTTTCCTGCTTTCTCTCCATACCCTTTGATCCCTTTAGCCATAAGGGCCATATCTAACTTCCTTTTGAGTATATCTAACGAACTGGCATCAACAACTCTCTGCGGTTGAGAATTCCACAGGTTCACAATTCTCTGAGTGAAGAAGTTTCTCCTCATTTCAGACCTAAATGGCTTAACCCTTGTCCTTAGACTGTGACCCCTGGTTCTGGACTTCCCCAACATTGGGAACATTCTTCCTGCATCTAACCTGCCATTCTGAAAAGGACCCGTTTATCTCGACTCTCTGCTTCCTATCTGCCAACCAGTTCTCTATCCACGTCAATATATTTCCCCCAATACCATGTGTTTTAATTTTGCACAACAATCTCTTGTGTGGGACCTTGTCAAAAGCTTTTTGAAAGACCAAATACACCACATCCACTGGCTCTCTCTTGTCCACTTTACTAGTTACATCCTCAAAAAATTCTAGAAGATTTGTCAAGCATGATTTCCCTTTCATAAATCCATGCTGACTTGGACCGATTCTGTCACTGCTTTCCAAATATGTTGCTATTTCATCTTTAATAATTGATTCCAACATTTTCACCACTACTGATGTCAGGCTAACCAGTCTATAATTACCCATTTTCTCTCTCCCATCTTTTTTAAAAAGTGGTGTTACATTAGCTACCCTCCAGTCCATAGGAACTGATCCAGAGTCGATAGACTGTTGGAAAATGATCACCAATGCATCCACTATTTCTAGGGCCACTTCCTTAAGTACTCTGGGATGCAGACTATCAGGTCCTGGTGATTTATCGGCCTTCAATCCCATCAATTTCCCGAATACAATTTCCTGACTAATAAGGATTTTCTCAGTTCCTCCTTCTCGTTAGATCCTTGGTCCCATAGTATTTCTGAAAGGTTATTCGTGTCTTCCTTTGTGAAGACAGAACCAAAGTATTTGTTCAATTGGTCCACCATTTCTCTGTTCCCCATTATAAATTCACCTGATTCTGACTGCAAGGGGCCTATGTTTGTCTTCAATAATCTTTTTCTATTCACATATCTATAGAAGCTTTTGCAGTCAGTCTTTATGTTCCCAGCAAGCTTCCTCTCGTACTCTATTTTCCCCCTCCTAATTAAACACTTTGTCCTCCTCTGCTGGATTCTAAATTTCTCCCAGTCCTCAGGTTTGCTACTTTTTCTGGCCAATTTATATGCCTCTTCCTTGGATGTAACACTATCCCTAATTTCCCTTGTAAGCCACGGTTGAGCCACCTTTCCCATTTTATTTTTACTTCAGACAGGGATGTACAATTGTTGAAGTTCATCCATGTGATCTTTTAATGTTTGCCATTGCATATCCACCGTCAACCCTTTAAATATCATTCGCCAGTCTATTCTAGCCAATTTAAGTTTCATACCATCGAAGTTACCTTTCCTTAAGTTCAGGATCCTAGTCTCTGAATTAACTGTGTCACTCTTTATCTTAATAAAGAATTCTACTATATTATAGTCACTCTTCCCCAAAAGGCCTCGCACAAAAAGATTGCTAATTAGTCTTTCCTCATTACACATCACACAGTCTAGGATGGCCAGCCCTCTAGTTGGTTCCTCAACATATTGGTCTAGAAATCCATCCCTAATACACTCCAGGAAATCATCCTCCACCGTATTGCTACCAGTTTGGTTAGTCCAATCTATATCTAGATTAAAGTCACCCATGATAACTGCTGTACCTTTATTGCACGCATCCCTAATTTCTTGTTTGATGCTGTCCCCAACCTCACTACTACTGTTTGGTGATCTGTATACAACTCCCACTAGCATTTTCTGCTCTTTAGTATTCTGCTGCTCTACCCATACAGATTCCACAGTATCCAAGCTAATGTCCTTCTTTACTATTACATTAATTTCCTCTTTAACCAGCAATGCTACCCCACCTCCTTTTCCTTTCTGTCTATCCTTCCTGAATGTTGAATATCTCTGGATTTGAGTTCCCAGCCTTGATCACCCTGCAGCCATGTCTCCGTAATCCCAATTACATCATATTCGTTAATAGCTGCCTGCGCAGTTAATTCATCCACCTTATTACGAATACTCCTCGCATTGAGGCACAGAGCCTTCAGGCTTGTTTTTTTAAACACACTTTGTCCCTTTAGACTTTTGCTGTAATGTGGCCCTTTTTTATTTTTGCCTTGGGTTTCTCTGCCCTCCACTTTTACTTTTCATCTTTCTATTTTTTGCTTCTGCCTCCATTTTACTTCCCTCTGTCTCCCTGCATAGGTTCCCATCCCCCTGCCATATTGGTTTAAATCCTCCCCAACAGCACTAGCAAACACTCCCCCGAGGACAATGGTTCCAGTCCAGCCCAGGTGCAGACCATCCGATTTGTACTGGTTCAACCTCCCCCAGAACCGGTTCTAATGCCCCAGGAATTTGAATCCCTCCCTCCTGCACCACTCCTCAAGCCACGTATTCATCTTAGCTATCCTGCTAGTCCTACTCTGACTAGCATGTGGCACTGGTAGCAATCCTGAGATTACTACCTTTGAGGTCCTGCTTTTTAATTTAAGTCCTAGCTCCCTAAATTCAGCTTGTGGGACCTCATCCTGTTTTTTACCTATATCGTTGGTACCTATATGCACCACGACAACTGGCTGTTCACCCTTCCCCTCCAAAATGTCCTGCAGCTGCTCTGAGACATCCTTGACTCTTGCACCAGGGAGGCAACATACCATCCTGGAGTCTTGGTTGCGACCGCAGAAACGCCTATCTATTCCCCTTGCAGTAGAATCCCCTACTACTATAGCTCTCCCACTCTTTTTCTTGCCCTCCTGTGCAGCAGAGTCACCAATGGTGCCATGAACTTGGCTGCTGCTGCCCTTCCTTGATGAGTCATCCCCCCCCCCCCCCCAACAGTACCCAAAACGGTGTATCTGTTTTGTCTATTCTATTCAGCCTATTTGGGAGGTCTTATATTTTGTTTCTTACATTTATTTGGTGGGCCTATGTTCTTTGTTGGGCCTGGGGCTGCAGCCCCATGCGCCCGATGGTTAATCCACCCCTGGACAGATCCCTAAAGGTAGCAGGCCAGGTAGATAAGGTGGTTAAGAAGGCATGCAGGATATTTGCCTTTATTAGTCAAGACTTAGAATACAAGAGCAGGGAGGTTATGCTTGAACTGTATAAAACACTAATTAGGCCACAGCTAGAATACTTCGTGCAGTTCTGGTCACCATATTACAGGAAAGATGTGATTGCACTAAAGAGGGTACAGTGGAGATTTACGAGGATGTTGCCTGGACTGGAGAATTTTAGATATGGGGAAAGATTGGATAGGCTGGGTTTGTTTTCTTTGGAACAGAGGAGGCTGAGGGGAGACCTAAGTGAGGTGTATAAAATTATGAGGGGCCTAGATAGAGTGGATAGGCTAGACCTATTTCCCTTAGCAGAGGGGTCAACAACCAAGGGACGTAGATTTAAAGTAATTGGTGGGAGGTTTAGAGGGGATTTGAGGGGAATTTTTTTCACCCAGAGGATGGTGGGGGTCTGGAACTCACTGCCTGAAAGGGTGGTAGAGGCAGAAACCCTCACCACTTTTGAAAAGTACTTGGATGGGCACTTGAAGTACCGTAACCTACAAGGCTACGGACCAAGAGCTGGAAATGGGATTCGGGGGGGGATAGCTTTATGTCGGCTGCCTTGAACCTGATGGACCGAAATGGTTTCCTTTCGTGCTGTAAATTTCCATGGTTCTATGATTCTATGATACAATGGAGGCGTCCTCAGTGTGAAAGCAGGACTTGGTCTCCACAATGACTGTGCAATCATCACTTTGAGCAATGTTGTCATGGACAGACGCATCTGTAACATGTAGATTGGTGAGGTTGAAGTCAAGTAGGTTATTCCCTTATGTTGATTCAGCCCAGTCTGACAGCTATGACCTCCAGGATTTGGCTAGCTCAAACAGTAATAGTACCACTGAGCCATTCTTGGTGATGGACAGTGAAGTCCCCCATATGGAGTACATTTTGTGCCCTTGCTATTCTTAACGCTGTCAGTGTTCCTCTTGGCTCTATATAAAAGGTAAGTTAAAATTAAGAAAGTTACCTTTTTGTCGGTGGCCTGCAGCGGTCTCAGCAAGAACAGGAAACCTGAGCAGAGCAGCATTGACCAGTTTCTGAGAGGGGTCCTTAAACAGGCTTTTGGTACCTCATTGGCATATGGAGGATTAATGCCTGTTTAAGGTGGCCGACAGGGATGCCTCAATATTACCCGAATCAAAAAGGCGTTAGATGTATTTCAGGCACCCATTTCCTGCCCACAAAATGGTCGTGACAAGGTCCATTCTTGCCCCCTCTGATGCTTGTGTCAAATGACTCCCTTTGTTGCATTATACATTTTTTTAAATTAAATTTGAGAGTGATAATTCAAGTTTGACATATGCAAACCAGATATGCCATTTTTAAAATACTATTGGCAAATCTCCCATGGTGTTGCTCATGATGAGTCAAAGGATACTTTATAAGGACAGGAACATCATATGATGGAAACCGCAATGTATCATTCTGCTACAGAAATGTAGGTGTGCTTCCCTTTAGGCCTATTAAATAAACTTCAAAGAGCTTGCAGAAATCCAGCGCAGGCAATGGAAGGAGCGTGCAACAAACCAGGCTCCCTGCCCACCCTTTCCCTCAACGACTATCTGTCCCACCTGTGACAAAAACTGTGGTTCTTGTATTGGACTGTACAGTCATGTAAGAACTCATGCTAAGAGTGGAAGCAAATCTTCCTCAATCCCGAGGGACTGCCTATGATGATTAAATAAACACTCAATGAGATCCACAGAGGCTACAGGCATTCTGGCATTGGTATTTTGTGGTTCTCATGCTTCTTTATACATTTTTGAAGTGTGACAGAAATTTGAGTGCAATCTTTAAGTGTGGCAAGTCTAAACAGGAAAAGGTCTAAAAATATCATTTTAATAATATAACTAGCAGAACTCCTGGGGCTAGATTTTTGGTCATCTAATGCTTCAGTTAGCGGCCAGAGGGGGTGTTAATGGGAGCGTGAGGCTATCGACCGGGCGCGCAGCGCAGCGCCCTGACAGGAAATTCATTCGAAGCTCGCCGGGGGCACAAACCATTAGTGCCTGGCTTCTGACAATCAGTGCGATCCTAACATCAGTCCTGGTGCAACGCCCACGCTTGCGCCCCAGTCGGTAAATTAGGTGCGGCCGCCTCATTTAGCGACGGCCAAGATAAACGTCTGGAAAAACATTCGGTACAGGCTTATAGAGTCGTTAACTGGTGGCTACTTAAAGGTATGAGGAAGCATTTCCCTCAGAGGTCACAGGCAGTGCAACGTTTACACTCAGCACAGTGGTGAGCCTCCAAGTTTGCAGCGGCAGACAGACATACCAATTGAGATTGAGAGAAAGTAATTTGTAAAACATTAATGGGGGCATTAGTAGTTCGCCAGCATCGCATTCTACATGCTCTAGCAAGGTGTTGTGAAGAGAAAAGGGCTGTTGGCCATGTTGGCAGCCGAAGGAGGAGAGCCCCTAGATGTCAGGGCAGGAGGCCTTATCCCCCATGGCTTTACTGACGGCAATGCTCGTACTGTCCGAGGAGCAGTGTGTCAGAAGGCTGCGCTTCCGAAAGAAGGTCGTAACAGAGATATGCCATCTCCAGCAGGAAGACCTGCAGCCTCACATCGGCACCAGGACTGCGCTGCCCATCGCAGTGAAGGTCACGGTGGCACTCACCTTCTATGCCTCTGGCTCCTTCCAGGCCGCATCAGGGGACATATACAGCATCTCACAATTCGCAGCACATTGCTGCTTCCACGACATTACACAGGCTCTCTACACCTGTTGAATGGACTTCATTACCTTCCCGATGACCAGGGAGAAACAGGATAAGCGCGCATGTGGGTTTGCCAGGATAGCAGGCTTCCCGAGGGTGCAAGGAGCAATTGACTGCACGCATGTGGCCTTGTGAGCACCATTCCAGAATGCAGAGGTATTCAGAAACAGAAAGGGATACAACTCCCTTAATGTGAAGCTGGTGTGCGACCACATGCAGTGCATCCTCGCAGTCAATGCATGCTCTCCTGAAAGCGCACATGATGCATTTATCCTTCGGAAGAGCACTGTGCCACGACTGTTTCAGCCACCACGGGAAGGCCGAGGCTGGCTGCTCAGGGACAAGGATATGGCCTGGCCACCTGGCTAATGACCCTCCCCACCCCCCCCCAGCCTTACCAGAACCGGAGGAACGCTACAATGAGAACCATGCCGCCACCCTCAACATCATAGAGCAGACAAGAGGGCTGCTGAAGCAGCGATTCCGATGGCTGGACCACTCTGGAGGCAGCCTTCAATACTCCTCTCAATAGGTCTCACTATTCATTGATTCATTGTGGTGTGCTGCATGCTGCACAACTTGGCCATCATGAGGGCCCAGGCCTTACCAGTGGGGAATCGCAGGCCCACCTCAGGAGGACAAGGAGGAGGGGGAGGAGGAGGAGGAGGAGGAGGAGAAGCACCAGGAGCCTGCCAATGCCCCAAATGAACAGCAACACGACGAGGATCAGCGGCATCCACGGAGGAGGCAGCGTGCCAATGTTGGCGGCGGGAGGGCGATTCAGTGTCTCATAAGGGAATGCTTCGCTTAAATGTGGTGAGCTGAGGTTGCAGCTAATAATGAGTGCGTATTGTGACACGATAATGCCACCTCTCTGTTACAAGTCAACAGTCATACACCAGAGGCTGAAAGAAACATTCAATATTACATTTTATTGGAAACACATCCCACAAACAATCCTCAAAACCCCACCCCCCTCAAAGGGGGACCTGCCCCTTCAAATAACACAACAGATGAAAAACATTTACACCTTTTCTACATAGGGCCCATGGCCACACCTTTCATCAATAGGTCTTACGTAGGCATTTCCCACCCGCCTTCCTCACCACTCTCCCTCCCTCGCCTACTGCTCTTCCTCAATGGGTCCTCAGTGCCTGCAGCAAGGCCGCTTGAGAACTGCTGTGTGTCTGAGGGAGACAGGACAGATGGCCTAGCACGGCGCCCTGAACCAGCTCTGGACCTGGAAAGCAGGGTTAACTTGATGCCACACAAGCACTGATTGCTGCCATCGTGTCTGGGGCCCCATCAGTCCAACGGGGAGCTAACGGTGCCGAAGTAGGCCAGCAAGCTGTACTACCCCAGATTGCTCTGGCTGCTGAGGTTCTGCCCTGGGGTGTGGCAGGCTGTCGGTCGAGATGACATGTGACTTCCTCTCTCAGGAGGACATCTTTCAGTCTCCCAACACTGCCATTCGTCTTTGCACCTGCCGAGGTCTGCACCCCAGCCATCCCACACTGCTGCCATCCATTCTCAGGCGAGGCTGTCAGCAGCTGGGCCTTCCAGGCCCAGAGCTGGTTCAGGGCGTTGTGCTAGGCCATCTGTCAAATCCCATTTTTAATACATGATGTTCTGAGATTTTTAGCAGTGCTTTGGAGTTTGAATTTTTTGACTCCGTCCGTTATTCTGTGAAAATTACACACTAGTATTGCACATGACTTGTACAGTGTTAGAAAGTTTGATTTTGATGTTCCCAAAGAGTATGATGATCATAGACCTTAAAACAGTGGGCAACAAAAGCAACTGTATAAAAATAAAGTGAATCGCATAAACTTGAGAACTTAAATTACAACAAAAGATGCTATTGTTTTTTTGATACTATATAATTACAAGAAGAAAACCCAACTCACAGAAAACAACTCTTTTTGGGGGGGAGGGGGAACAAAATAAACATTAGATCTGGGGGACACTCCAGACACTTTTAACTGCCCTCTTTTTAAATATTTTTGGGGTTTTTTTGTGGGTTTTTTTGTGATTTTTTGGGGGGCATTAAAATTATATATTTTACAAGTGCCCCCTATAAAAGGGGAGGGGGACACTAAAAACCCAGCAATTAAAACAAATTAAACTTTAAAACATGTAAAATCAAATTAAAATTTGGTTGCCGGGGGTGATAATGCACTCCAGTCCCTCCGGCGCCCACCTCTCGCGGAAGGCCGCGAGCGTACCAGTGGACACCGCGTGCTCCATCTCTAGGGACACCCTGGCCCGGATGTAAGCACGGAAGAGAAGCAGGCAGTCAGGCTGAATGACCCCCTTGACCGCCCGCTGCCTGGACTGGCTGATGGCACCCTTGGCCGTGCCCATGAGCAGTCCTACAAGGAGGCCCTCGGACCTACCCGCTCCCCTCCACACAGGGTGCCCAAAGATCAGGGGATTGAAGTGCAGCCAGAAATTGAGGAGCAGCCCCTTTAAATAATGGAACAGGGGCTGCAACCTTGTGCATTCAATAAAAACATGGAACACGGACTCCTCCAGACCGCAGAAATTGCAGGTGGCCTGGGAGCCCGTGAACCGGCTTAAAAATTTGTTGCACGGGACTGCTCCATGCACCACCCTCCAGGCCAAGTCCCCGATAAATAGTGGGAGGACTCCCGCATGGAGTGCGCTCCATCGGGGACCCCCGCCTCCTCCGGACGGCAAGATGGTACGCCATGGCGTGTCCGGACGGCAGACGAGGATGGCAAGGTTGAGAGTGTGCAGGAGCAGCCCGTACAGGAAACCCCTCCACGCCAGAACTGAAAGGCACGGAGGGGATTTCCCCGAGGCGGCTCAAGTTGTGAGGCACCGGCTCCCGAGAGAGGTTCCGGGGTTTGGCGCCGATGAGGAATTCCGTCCGGACGGGGGTCAGTTCAGACAGGATCTCCCCACGTGCTTGAGCCTCCTCCACACACCTAACGGAGTCAGGGCCCAGAGCTGTTTTTAGCGACTCGATGGCATCAGCTGTGCGGTGGCCGAATTTAGGCGCCGTGTCAGCATGTCTGGCGCCATCCAGCCCGCTCCTCCGCCATCGAGCAGGTCCCTGACCCTGGTCACCTCGCCAGCCACAACCCTCTCGTCCGACTGCCACCTACTCACAGAAAACAATACTTTTATAACAAACCACTGACAACAATGAGAGGTTACTAATGAATACTGCAAAACAGCACTGGCCAATAACGGGTCAATCAATTCATAGAGCAATAGGCACCAGCTAATTAGGAAATTAATGCAGCAATGAGTAGAGTAATGAATTTAAAAATGGAGCGGAAGACACCAGTGAATTAATAAATGAATATAGCAATGAGAACCAGCAGACCAGTCAACCAAATCCATACTATTGGACACTCAATAAATGAATTTATTTTCCCCCGGCAAAAGAATTAGAGGCACGATGAGGAGAATTTTTTTATGAAACGAATTGTTATAATCACAGATAAAAGGGAATTGATTAAATACTTGAAGGGAAAAGATTTTCAGGGCTCCTTGGAAAGGGCAAGGCAGTGGGAGTAATTGGATAGCTCTTTCAAAGAGCTGGCACAGGCATGATGGGCTGATTGACCTCCTTCTGTGCTGTGTAATTCTATGATAATGATCATTGGGTATCGTCATGAATGAATGAATTAATGCAGTAGTGGGCACACCAACAGCAGGCACCAGCAAATAAATAAATTAATAGAGAAGCAATTACCAATAAATTACAAAGTAATCATAAAGTAGTGGGTGCATAAATAAATTAATATATTAATGGAGCAACATAATTAATTAATTAATGGGGCAGCAGGCACACCAACCAATCAATAAGTTAATGGAGTAGTGGGATGAGTGAATTAATATCCACTTCCTAACTTTGCTGCCACTGGCTCTTGCCAACAGTCACTGACTGACTTTCATTGGTTTCACCAGCAGCTAACTTTTCAAAAGGCTTGGATCACTTATTAACTTTTTGCCAACTATAAAGGTAAGCTAAAAATGAAAACCTCATTAATATTTGAGCTAAAAAAAAGGTTACTAACTAGCTATGGCACTTATACAATCAGTGCTTGAAATGGATAACTGTTCTTTAAAAATACATTTAGCCACTGAATTTTAGGTGATTTTTTTTTGTCTCTTGAACACTCTTAGTTCAACTTAACTCTATTTATTTGGGAGATCTCAGACAGCCATGTGGAGCTCTCAATACAGCTCCCTATATACCTCCTAGCTCGAGGGCGTTACACCTTTCCTTTCATAAGAAACAAAAATAAATTAAAGTTAGCTTCAATATAAACGGGTAGTTAACTTCTTATGATTACATGTATTAAACAACTCCAAGTTTAACAAACAACAACAAAACTCTTGTCTCATTAATTCTTTATCCTAGTGTCCAGTGTCCATGATTTCTTATTTCTGTACATAGTGTTCCAGGTATTTTGATGTTGTGCGGATTCTGTTGCTTCGCCTCAAACTGATTGTTTCAGTGGTGTTCTGTGCACTGATCGCTTTAATCCCTTTATCATAGAAACATAGAAACATAGAAAATAGGTGCAGGAGCAGGCCATTCAGCCCTTCTAGCCTGCACCGCCATTCAATGAGTTCATGGCTGAACATGAAACTTCAGTACCCCCTTCCTGCTTTCTGGCCATGCCCTTTGATCCCCCGAGTAATAAGGACTTCATCTAACTCCCTTTTGAATATATTTAGTGAATTGGCCCCAAACACTTTCTGTGGCAGAGAATTCCACAGGTTCACCACTCTCTGGGTGAAGAAGTCTCTCCTCATCTCGGTCCTAAATGGCTTACCCCTTATCCTTAGACTGTGACCCCTGGTTCTGGACTTCCCCAACATTGGGAACATTCTTACTGCATCTAACCTGTCTAAACCCGTCAGAATTTTAAACGTTTCTATGAGGTCCCCTCTCATTCTTCTGAACTCCAGTGAATACAAGCCCAGTTGATCCAGTCTTTCTTGATAGGTCAGTCCCACCATCCCGGGAATCAGTCTGGTGAATCTTCGCTGCACTCCCTCAATAGCAAGAATGTCCTTCCTCAAGTTAGGAGACCAAAATTGTACACAATACTCCAGGTGTGGCCTCACCAAGGCCCTGTACAACTGTAGCAACACCTCCCTGCCCCTGTACTCAAATCCCCTCGCTATGAAGGCCAACATGCCATTTGCTTTCTTAACCGCCTGCTGTACCTGCATGCCAACCTTCAATGACTGATGTACCATGACACCCAGGTCTCGTTGCACCTCCCCTTTTCCTAATCTGTCACCATTCAGATAATAGTCTGTCTCTCGGTTTTTACCACCAAAGTGGATAACCTCACATTTATCCACATTATACTTCATCTGCCATGCATTTGCCCACTCACCTAACCTATCCAAGTCACTCTGCAGCCTCATAGCATCCTCCTCGCAGCTCACACTGCCACCCAACTTAGTGTCATCCGCAAATTTGGAGATACTACATTTAATCCCCTCGTCTAAATCATTAATGTACAATGTAAACAGCTGGGGCCCCAGCACAGAACCTTGTGGTACCCCATTAGTCACTGCCTGCCATTCTGAAAAGTACCCACTTACTCCTACTCTTTGCTTCCTGTCTGACAACCAGTTCTCAATCCACGTCAGCACACTACCCCCAATCCCATGTGCTTTAACTTTGCACATTAATCTCTTGTGTGGGACCTTGTCGAAAGCCTTCTGAAAGTCCAAATATACCACATCAACTGGTTCTCCTTTGTCCACTTTACTGGAAACATCCTCAAAAAATTCCAGAAGATTTGTCAAGCATGATTTCCCCTTCACAAATCCATGCTGACTTGGACCTATCATGTCACCATTTTCCAAATGCGCTGCTATGACATCCTTAATAATTGATTTCATCATTTTACCCACTACTGAGGTCAGGCTGACCGGTCTATAATTCCCTGTTTTCTCACTCCCTCCTTTTTTAAAAAGTGGGGTTACATTGGCTACCCTCCACTCGATAGGAACTGATCCAGAGTCAATGGAATGTTGGAAAATGACTGTCAATGCAGCCGCTATTTCCAAGGCCACCTCCTTAAGTACTCTGGGATGCAGTCCATCAGGCCCTGGGGATTTATCGGCCTTCAATCCCATCAATTTCCCCAACACAATTTCCCGACTAATAAAGATTTCCCTCAGTTCCTCCTCCTTACTAGACCCTCTGACCCCTTTTATATCCGGAAGGTTGTTTGTGTCCTCCTTAGCGAATACTGAACCAAAGTACTTGTTCAATTGGTCTGCCATTTCTTTGTTCCCCGTTATGACTTCCCCTGATTCTGACTGCAGGGGACCTACGTTTGTCTTTACTAACCTTTTTCTCTTTACATACCTATAGAAACCTTTGCAATCAGTGCTCTGAGGGGAAATATCATGCAACCTATCCCTGTTTTCACATGTTGTCGTTGAAGTGCTGTTTCGCGTGTTAGTTGGCTGTGTAGTCAGCAGATCATGTGTGGGTGTCACTGAGATCTCTGGAGTTTCTATGAATGTCTCACCACTCTTTCTCAGATGCTTCCTCTTTCTGCGAAATTGACGGTAATCTTCTGTAATGACCTGATATGATAAAATGCCGACTTGCTTCTGAACTTGAGCTTTTTGCCACTCTGCTTTCTCGCATTTGTTTGAGTCTCACGGTTTCTCCTTCCTGCAGTGTAGGGAATGCTGCAGCACCTCTGTTGTAGTGGTGTGCTTGTTTGGCATGGTTCCTTTCTTTGTCGACAATGACATCGTGTATAGTTCTTGGTTTCAGTAGTTCATTTGTGATTGATAGGGATGTCTTTGTGCGGCGACCGAGTAAGCGTGTGCTGGCGAACTATCAAGGTCTTCAGTTGGTGTGTTTCGCCAGATAAGAAGGTTCATGTAGAAGTCACCTCAGTCTTTCTTTGTCTTCTTGATTAACCACTTTACAAGCTCAGCCACGTTCTCAACCTTTCCATTGCTTTGTGGATATTATGGAGAGCTTGTGGCATGATCGAATCCATATTCGACGTTACTCCCGAATGGTATGGTGCCTCCCTGGTGCCAGGGTCAAGGATGTCACAGAGCGGACGCAGGGCATTCTGGGGGGAGAGGGTATACAGCTAGAGGTCATGGTCCATATTGGGACCAACGATATAGGTAAAAAGAGGGATGAGGTCCTATAGGAAGAAAATAAAAGGGTAGGACCGCAAAGGTAGTAATCTCTGGGTTACTATGGTGCCACATGCTAATGAGTATAAGAATAGAAGGATAGAGAGGATGAACACGTGGCTGGAGAGTTGGTGTAGGAGGGATGGCTTTAAATTCTTGAGGCATTGGGACTTCTAGGGGAGATGGGACCTGTACAAACCAGACGGGTTGCACCTTAACAGCGCCGGGACCAATATCCTCGCTGGGAGTTTTGCTAGTGCTGTTGGGGAGAGTTTAAACAACTTGGCGGGGGGATGGGAACCCGAGAACAAATTCAATAGGGAAGGACGTAAAGCTGAAATTGGATAATAAGAATTTTGAAAGCGAACTTGTAAGACAGAGGAAACAAGGCTTAGTAAGTAGTAATCAAGGAGGTCTTCCTGTGCTAAATGGTATATACTTTAATGCAAGGAGTATAGCGAATAAGGCGGATGAACTAAGAGCACAGGTAGATAATTAGGAGTATGACATTATAGCCATTACAGAAATATGGCTGTAAGAGGCATTAATGAGACAGAATTAACAAACAATCTCCTAGTAAAGGATCCCCTTGGCATGAGTGATCATAGCATGATTGAATTTGAAATTCAGATGGAGAGTGAGGAAGTTGGATCTCTAACCAGCGTACTAAGCTTAAATAAATGAGACTATGAAGTTATGAGGTCAAGTTGGGTAAGTGGGCTGGGAAAATAGATTAAAAGTGGGATGGTTGATGAGCAGTGGCAGACATTTAAGGAGCTATTTCATAACTCTCAACAAGGAACTGAAGGAAATCCTTATTAGTCAGGAAATTGTGTTAGGGAAATTGATGGGATTGAAGGCCGATAAATCCCCAGGGCGTTATAGTCTGCATCCCAGAGTACTTAAGGAAGTGGTCCAAGAAATAATGGATTCATTGGTGATCATTCTCCAACAGTCTATCGACTCTGGATCAGTTCCTATGGACTGGAGGGTAACTAATGTAACACCACTTTTTTAAAAAGGAGAAAATGGGGAATTATAGACCGGCTAGCCTGACATCAGTAGTGGGGAAAATGTTGGAATCAATTATTATAGATGAAATAGCAGCACATTTGGAAAGCAGTGACAGGATCGGTCCAAGTCAGCATGGATTTATGAAAGGGAAATCATGCTTGACAAATCTTCTAGAATTTTTTGAGGATGTAACAAGTAGAGTGGATGTGGTGTTTTTGGACTTTCAAAAGGCTTTTGACAAGGTCCCACACAAGAGATTGTTGTGCAAAATTAAAGCACATGGTATTGGGGGTAATGTCTTGACATGGATAGAGAACTGGTTGGCAGACAGTAAGCAGAGAGTCGGGATAAATGGGTCCTTTTCAGAATGGCAGGCAGTGACTAGTGGGGTGCCGCAGGGCTCAGTGCTGGGACCCCAGCTATTTACAATGATTTAGATGAAGACATTGAGAATAATATCTCCAAGTTTGCAGATGACACTAAGCTGGGTGGCAGTGTGAGCTGTGAGGAGGATGCTAAGAGGCTGCAAGGCGACTTGGACAGGTTAGGTGAGTGGGCAAATGCATGGCAGATGAAGTATAATGTGAATAAATGTGTGGTTATCCACTTTGGTGGAAAAACACGAAGACAGAATATTATCTGAATCGTGGCAGATTAGGAAAAGGGGAGGTGCAACGAGACCTGGGTGTCATGGTACATCAGTCATTGAAGGCTGGCATGCAGAAGCAGCAGGCGGTGAAGGTGGCAAATGGAAAGTTGGCTTTCATAGCTAGGGGATTTGAGTATAGGAGCAAGGAGGTCTTGCTGCAGCTGTACAGGGCCTTGGTGAGGCCTCACCTGGAATATTGTGTTCAATTTTGGTCTCCTAATCTGAGGAAAGACATTCTTGCTATTGAGGGATTGCAGCGAAGGTTTACCAGACTGATTCCCGGGATGGCAGGACTGACATATGAGGAGAGATTGGATCGACTGGGCCTGTATTCACTGGAGTTTAGAAGAATGAGAGGGGATCTCATAGAAACATATAAAATTCTGACGGGACTGGATAGGTTAGATGCAGGAAGAATGTTCCCGATGTTGGGGGAAGTCCAGAACCAAGAGTCACAGTCTAAGGATAAGAGGTAAGCCATTTAGTACCGAGATGAGGAGAAACTTCTTCACTCAGAGAGTTGTTAACCTGTTGAATTCTCTTCCGCAGAGAGTTGTTGATGCCAGTTCGTTAGATATATTCAAGAGGGAGTTGGATATGGCCCTTACGGCTAAAGGGATCAAGGGGTATGGAGAGAAAGCAGGAAAGGGGTACTGAGGTGAATGATCAGCCATGATCTTATTGAATGGTGGTACAGGCTCGAAGGGCCAAATGGCCTACTCCTGCACCTATTTTCTATGTTTCTATGTAAAACTGAGATGAGGAGAAATTTCTTTTCTCAGAGAGTTATAAATCTGTGGAATTCGCTACCTCAGAGAGCTGTGGACGATGGGACATTGAATACATTGAAGACAGACATGGACAGTTTCTTAACCGATAAGGGAATAAGGGGTTATGGGAGCGGGCAGGGAAGTGGACCTGAGTTCATGACCGGATCAGCCAAGAACGTATTAAATGGCAGAGCAGGCTCAAGGGACAATATGGCCTACTTCTGCTCCTATTTCTTATGTTCTTATGTTCTTATGTTGGTAAGGTTTTTAATGAATACTTTGCATCTGTTTTCACAAAGGAAAGTGGAAATGCAGATACTGATAGAGGAGGAGTGTGATATTCTGGATGAAATAAATATAGAGAGAGAGGAATTATTAAGGGGTTTAGCAGCTTTGAAAGTAGATAAGTCCCCCGGCCCGGATGAAATGCATCCCAGGTTGTTGAGCGAAGTAAAAGAGGAAATAGCAGAGGCTTTGACCATCATTTTCCAGTCCTCTTTGGATTTGGGCATGGTGGTGGAGGATTGAAGGACTGCTAATATAGTACCCTTGTTTAAGAAGGGAGAAAGGGATAGGCCGTGTAATTACAGGCCTATCAGCCTAATCTCAGTGGTGGGAAAATTATTGGAAAAAATCCTGAAAGACAGGATAAATCTACATTTGGAAAGGCAAGGATTAATTAGGGACAGTCAGCACAGATTTGTTAAGGGAAGATTGTGTTTGACTAACCTGATTGAATTTTTTGAGGAGGTAACCAAGAGGGTCGATGAGGGTAGTGTGTATGATGTAGTGTATATGGACTTTAGCAAAGCTTTTGATAAGGTCCTGCATAGTAGACTGGTCATGAAGGTTAAAGCCCATGGGATCCAGGGCAAAGTGGCAAGTTGGATCCAAAATTGGCTTAGAGGTAGGAAGCAAAAGGTAATGGTTGATGGATGTTTTTGTGACTGGAAGGATGTTTCCAGTGGGGTTTCACAGGGCTCAGTACTGGTTTCCTTACTTTTTGTGGTATATATCAACGATTTAGATTTGAATATAGGGAGTATGATTAAGAAGTTTGCAGACGACACTAAAATTGGCTGTGTGGTTGATAATGAAGAGGAAATTCATGGGTTGCAGGAGGATATCAATCTACTGGTCAGGTGAGCAGAGCAGTAGCAAATGGAATTTAATTCAGAGAAGTGTGAGGTAATGCACTTTGGAAGGGCTAATAAGGAAAGGGTATACACATTAAGCGGTAGGCCACTTAATAGTGTAAATGAACAAAGGGATCTTGGAGTGCTTGTCCACGGATCCCTGAAAGTAGCAGGCCAGGTGGATAAGGTGGTTAAGAAGTCATAAGGACTGCTTGCCTTTTCGGCTGAGACATAGAATATAAGAGCAGGGAGGTTATGCTTAAATTGTATAATACTTTGGTTAGGCCACAGCTTGAGTACTGCATGCCGTATTATAGGAAGGACGTGATTGCACTAGAGAGGGTGTAGAGGAGATTTACTAGGATGCTGCCTGGAATGGAGAATCTTAGTTATGAGGACAGATTGGATAGGCTGAGTTTGTTCTCATTGGAACAGAGTAGGTTGAGAGGAGACCTCATTGAGGTGTACAAAATATTGAGGGGCCTGGACATAGTGGATAGTAAGGGCCTATTTCCATTGGTAGAGGGGTCTATTATGAGGGGCATAGTTTTAAGGTGATTGGTGGAAGGTTTAGAGGGGATTTGAGGGGGGGTGGGCTTCTTTACACAGAGGGTTGTGGGGAGCTGGAACTCGCTGCCTGGAAGAGTGGTAGATGCAGAAACCCTCACCACTTTTAAGAGATGGTTGGATGGGCACTTAAAGAGCCGTAACTTGCCGGGTTACAGACCTCGAGCTGATAATTGGGATTACACTGAATAACCTTTTGTTGACAGGCGCAGATATGATGGTAAGTACTGCAGGGAATAGAATACGGCCAGGGTGCTCTCCTGGACTAGTTTCTGTCGCCTGGATGGGTCGGTGAGGAATTTTCCCAGATTTTTTTCCCTAAAATTACCTGGGTTTTTTTCTGTTTTTTGCCTCTCCCAGGAGATCACAAGACTCTGGTTGAGGTGGAGTATAGAATGTCTCAGTGTAAAGGGTGTCGCAGTTGTGTGAGGCGGACTGGTTGGGCTGGGTGCTCTTTATCTTTCCGCCATTGTTCATTGTTTATATGTAACCTTCAAGACTGCTGACCGAGGGCCGTGCGGCACTTTGTCGGCTGGCACGGACGCGATGGGCTGAAATGGTCCCCTTCTGTGCTGTAAATTTCTATGTTTCCATGTTTCTATATTCTGTGGCAAAGTTTGTGAACTGTTGTGAGTTGAAGGGAGGTCCATTGTCGGATTGAACCTTGTCTGGAATATCATGGTTAGAGAAGTGTTTGATGATAACAGTGGCATCTTTCTTTCCATGCAGAATGTCTATCTCAAAATAGTCCGAGTAGTAGTCCACTGTGCATAAGTAGTCTTTGCCATCGAGTGTGAATATATCACAACCAATCTTTTCCCAGTCTCTGAGGGGGGTAATGGCTTATCAATGGTTCTTTTGGTTGGCTCGATTGATAGGTGTTATACGTTTCACACTTTGAAACATAGTCTTTTATGTCACTGTTCAGTCCTGGCCAGTAAACAAATTCTCTGGCACGTTGAAGACTGCTCTCAACGCCAGTGTGAGCAACATGAAGTCGCTGACGAATGTCAGATCTCAGGGATTTTGGTATGACACTGCGATAGCCTTTGAAGACTATGCTATCCTGTGCATGAACTTTTGACTTGCCCTTATATTTAGGGTTATGTGTAGACTTCTGCCTCGATCCACTTTGCCTGCACTTTTGAGGAAAGTGATTTTGTTTTCTGCAACTTGTGCAGGTCTTCCCATATGCTGGACATTTAGTTTTTGACAGCTCATGTCTTTTGCCACAATATCTGCAATTGTTTGTGAAGTCTTTGTCTATGAATTCTTTCTTTGTGGGTCAGGGTTTTTTCTGACAGCTTTGACATCTTCAGAGTCTGTTTTAGTGAGATTCATGGGTTTCATTTGCACAGCTGTGTCCTCTGTAGCTTTACAGAGTATCACACATTTATCGAGTCTTGATTCTTGCAACAGCCTCTTACGCAGAGTGTTATCAGATATTCCGCAGACTATGCGGTCTCTGATGAAATCATTCCTCAAATTGCCGAAATCACATGACTATGCTAGCTCTCTCATTTTCATGAGATATGTGTCAAACCGCTCGTCCCCTTGTATACAACTGTTAAACTATTACCGTTCATAGATGATGTGTGTTTTATTTTTATGGTGCTTCTCCCAGAGCTTCAAAATAATCTCAATTTCCTGCTTGTCTTCCTCTGATTTGTAAGGAAAATTATTGTGGATATCGAGGGCATCGCTGCCAATGGCAGTGATAAATTTTGCAGCACTAACTCTATCTGGTTTTTCCACAATATTCGTGATAATTTCATAGCTGCTAGAATTTTTTCCAGTTGGCTTTCAAATCGCCAGTCACCTGCCATGGAGGTGGGAAAGGAATGTGCGCGGGAGTGCTGCCTGGTCATGATAGCTCGCCACAGTTTAGGACTTTGAGTTTGTCACATACATGTATGCAATTCAAATACCCAGAGGACTAGAATAAGTCTAATAGTAAAATATCGTGGCCATGTATTTGTAGAAATACTTTTTCAATCAAGGTTCTACAATAGCTTATGCCACTTTAAGTTTACTTTACTAATAACTCTCGATTATTTTACAAGCTTATGACTATTTATTGCCCTTCACAGCCCATGTGCGATGTGTAGGAAGCACACTCTGCATTGCACTGCTTAACGTCGATTTCGATCGGCTCAAGAAAGTCTTACAGTTCCAATATTTCGTTGTAGATGCGTTTGACGAAAGATCGGAAGTCTCCGCTTCTGGCACCATGTATTTTATAGGCGTGGAAATCCCAGTCTCCCCGGGTTCATACTGAGTGTCTATGAACCCAGGAAGGCATTGCAAAAGCCTGTTTTCAGCACACAATGCTGGAGCTTGACAGATCTCACTCATATCGGGTGCGAGGACATTTGCAAGGGCAAGATTGCGGGAGTTACCCATATCTTGCCCAGCAAATTTCCTCAAAATTCTTGCGCCTGATAAAAGCAGGCATATAGCCTACTTTTATAGCTGTAAGAGTTTCAAAATATAGAAAAATATAATTAAATTAAATTTAAAAAACACATTTTTAAAACCCGGCCCACTACGTTACATTTATTTTTAACCATAATTAAAAAAACTTTTTAAAAACTCTGAACATTTGTTTTTCTCTAACAAATTTATTAACTTTAATTATGAGGTGTGTTTTTTATTTTTTATTATATGTGTTTATTGTGTTTGTTTGTTTTTCATTAATAGCAATGAGAACTTGTAGATACGGAGTTCACATTGCTATTAATGAGAAAGCTGTGGAATACTTTACCTGATTGGCTGAGCAGTCACACGTGACTGCATCTTCAGCGTGGGAACCTCGAGGACGGGAGCGCGCTTCGCAGCGTGGGAAGAGAAGGCCTCCCCACCGGAATCCTACGCTCCTCCCGGACCACCAGGTACTTTTGTAGAAATGTTTCAGGTCGGAGACAATTGCCCATGGGGCGCCTCCGACTGCAATTTCAGCCCCTTTGTCTCTTGAACACTCTTAGTTCAACTTAACTCTATTTATTTGGGAGGTCTCAGATAGCCATGTGGAGCTTAAAATGATGTTCCTTCACAGACCCGCTCTCTCAATACAGCTCCCTATATCTCCTAGTTAGAGGGCACTATACATTATATCGCTACCTCCTAGCTATATATTATCTCGTTACACAGAGGACATTGAGGAGGAGTAGGCAGGAGTGGATTGGGCCCTCTGGACGTCGGGAGAATTCCCAGTGGGCCAGTGGGCCGGTATTATTTAGTTCTGCAGGGTGGATGATGGTAGCCTTATCGTGATCTTAGCTCTTATCTCGCAACTAATTACATTAAATTAACCTCCCAGTGACAGTAGCAAACCAAGCAAATCAAACGGTCCTCCCCAAAGAAAACAATACCAGAAGCTTAGGCTTGGATATCCAACTTTGATATTGATATTGATTTGCTTTGCTACTACCATACAAAAGAAGAAGATTTAGTTCTACATGATCTTTAGGAAATACTTCCTTTTTGATTTTGGAAATTGTCGAAAGGGGGCGCTTCTCCCAAGAACGCCGGCACTGAGGTACTGGAGGAGATGGGATAAAGTGGTTGTTTTGCTGCCAAGTTCGGCTCCAGATTCCGGCTGTCTGTTTCATTTTGCTTTGAGGGGTCTTGCTGGGGTAGACGAAGACCCAATCGCTCCCTGTTTAAAACGCATTGGCTGAGAAGTTGGAAGGTATTGCCAGCACTGTGTGCAGACTCTCTCCAAGACCTTTGAACCTCAAGAGTTTGAAACAACGTATATGTAGGACCATCACTGGCAGGATTGTGATCGATTTCATCGTCACGGCCTCAAACGGCACCAGGCATTGGATCAGCTACAAAAATGTTGTTACAGTTTAAAATGGAAATCAGTAAATCATAGCTCCGATTTAAACACTAGCGGGTTATACCGTATTTTGATGCTAAAAGGCTGTCCCCGCAGTATTTAAAAATAATCACACTGGTTAGAGTGCAACAGAACTAAAGTCTGGAACATTACACATTGAATATGATATGAAGCCAGTCATAGCACCACGTGGCTATTGATATTGTAAAAGGCACACAGATATGATGTAGAATATGTTGCATATTTTCTTGCAAGTTTAGTGAATCCACTGCATTACACCCCTTGCAGAGACCAGATGTTAAACTTGTCATCTATGTTGTCAGGTTGCCTGCTATTGTGCTAATTTCCTCTGGCCAACCATAATGAGCCAGTCACAAACCCGGGGGATCCTTCCTGCTGTGTCTATCTCGAGCTTTGTTTATGTTTAATGATTTTTAAAAAGAAACTAGTGGAGAATCAGCCCTTTAATTAGTCAATTGGAACGAGCTGCTTCTGACAGCCAGTGTTTGTTGAACAACGGTTTTTCAACTTGGCTGAACAACGAATCACCATAAAGTTCATGTCTGGTGGTATAGCCATATATCAAATCTTGTGATTAGTGATTTAACTCGATCATGCAGTGCTGCAACATCACTCTTTTCTCTGTTAAATGAGATTGCTGTACTTTTTAGAGAATCTTATTTTAATGTATTATCATATTGTTTAGTATGAGCATGCTCAGTTCACTCTGGCCTTTGTTCGACCTGCATATATTACATGTTGGCGATGAAGGCAGGATCCCAAAGCCATTTTTAGGGATCATGGAAGGACACAGTGTTCAACCTTCAAGTGTAAAAGTTTAAGGTGAATTTGTGATACCTAAACTAATTTTTTGTGACGTTTTACCATTAATGCTCGTGCAGAATCATTTGTGCTTTGCCTTCGCATACAGAGCAACAGCAGCATTGATTTTCACATGTATACAGATCACGTGCTTTGTCCCGATCCCATTGCACAGTGACTATCATGGCCATGCCTATGAAATTCATCGGAAGCCTCCGCATATATGACGGACCTCGCAAACCATTCAGTTCTTACATTGAGCAGATGGAGATGTTTTTTAGGGCCAATAACATTATTGACACCGAAGGTCCAGATGAGAATGTTCAAGCTCAAAATAAAGTAATTCATGAATGGAAGAAAGCAATTTTTCGAATGGAGATCGGGCCAGAAGTCTATGGAACATTGACAAACCTACTCATGCCAGGGAAAGCGAAGGACGTAAGAACATAAGAAATAGGAGTAGGCCATTCGACCCTTCGAGCCTGCACCGCCATTCAATGAGTTCATGGCTGAACATGCAACTTCAGTACCCCTTTCCTGCTTTCTCGCCATACCCCTTGATCCCCCGAATAGTAAGGACTACATCTAACTCCTTTTTGAATATATTTAGTGAATTGGCCTCAACAACTTTCTGTGGTAGAGAATTCCACAGGTTCACCACTCTCTGGGTGAAGAAGTTTCTCCTCATCTCGGTCCTAAATGGCTTTCCCCTTATCCTTAGACTGTGACCCCTGGTTCTGGACTTCCCCAACATTGGGAACATTCTTCCTGCATCCAACCTGGGACTGGGAGAAATTTAGAACTCAGCAGAGGAGGACAAAGGGTTTGATTAGGGCAGGGAAAATAGAGTACGAGAGGAAGCTTGCAGGGAACATTAAAATGGACTGCAAAAGCTTCTATAGATATGTAAAGAGAAACAGGTTAGTAAAGACAAATGTAGGTCCCCTACAGTCAGAATCAGGGGAAGTCATAACTGGGAACAAAGAAATGGCAGACCAATTGAACAAGTACTTTGGTTCGGTATTCACTCCGGAGGACACAAACAACCTTCCGGATATAAAAACGGGTCAGAGGGTCTAGTGAGGAGGAGGAACTGAGGGAAATCCTTATTAGTCGGGAAATTGTGTTGGGGAAATTGATGGGATTGAAGGCCAATAAATCCCTAGGGCCTGATGGTCTGCATCCCAGAGTACTTAAGGAGGTGGCCTTGGAAATAGCGGAAGCATTGACAGTCATTTTCCAGCACCTATTTTCTATGTTTCTATGAGTAGGCCATACGGTCCCTCGAGCCTGCTCCGTCATTTAATATGATCATGGCTGATCCGATCATGGACTCAGGTCCACTTCCCTGCCTGCTCCCCATAACCACTTATCACCTTATCAGTTAAGAAGTTGTCTATCTCTGTCTAAATTTATTCAATGTCCCAGCTTCCACAGCTCTCTGAGGCAGCGAATTCCACAGAGTTACAACCCTCAGGGAGAAGAAATTCACCCTCATCTCAGTTTTAAATGGGCGGCCCCTTATTCTAAGATTATGCCCCCTAGTTCTAGTCTCCCCTATCAGTGGAAACATCCTCTCTGCATCCACCTGGTCAAGCCCCCTCATAATTTTAGACATTTCGATAAGATGTCATGTATTCAACCAGCATTGTAACCCATGTAAAATCTGACCTAAGTTGTACACTGAGAACAATGACCACTAGGTGGGAGACACTCCTAACCTGGGCCTTCAGGTACAAAAGTGGAAGCTCCACTCACCTTCATCACTTGGAGTGCTTAGGAATAAAGGACAGGTCACAGACTGACCTTCTCTCAAGCATGGGCCTCGTGTGCATTTATACTGTATAGTAAGGACCTATCAATGGCGATGAGAAAATGGGATTTAAACCACGCGAGCATGGCCACTAGCAGAACAGATGAGAGGTACTGTGTTAAAGAATGGTTGGGACAGAGATTCAACATTGTTAAAGCAGCACACAGTTCTCCAGGCAGACAGGGGCAATCGGGCATGCCCCAACATGTAGTCGAACCCAGAGGGGGAGATCGACAGAGACAATGGCAAGCTGAACGGCGATTCACGCCATTGCAAGGGTCAATGCGGCCAGTAATAGGGCCATCAACACCTATTAATGGTGCACACAAGGACGATCGGCTGGCAAGGGATCTTTTGTTTCCAACAACAGCTCATGTTGGAGGCGTGGAGGCACACACTCAGCCGGAGTTTGCAGAGAAGAGCAAAATACCTGCAGAATTGAACGCTGGGGGAAATCGCTGGAAGCTGAAGTTCAGCGAGTTCATGTGGAGCACGTATACAGTTCATACACCAGGATGCCACCGATAATGATGAAAGTGCTCCTCAATGGCATCCCAGTATCAATGGAGCTAGACACGGGGGCCAACCAGTCTCTGATGGGTATCAAACAGATAAAGTTGTGGGCGTCAAAGGCCAGGAGCCAAAATTATCACCGATTGACGCACAGCTACGGACTTACACAAAACAGATCATTCTGGTGCTAGGCAGCGCCACGGTAGTCGTGACCCACAAAGATTCGGAGAACAGGTTGCCACTCTGGATTGTCCCGGGGATGGTCCCGCACTACTGAGGAGGAGTTGGCTTGCTGTCATGAACTGGAAATGGGGCGATGTCAATGCAATTTCCTCTGTGGAGCGAGTATCATGCTCACAGATCCTGGACAAATTTAACTCACTATTTCAACCCGGCATCGGCACTTTCATGGGGGCCAAGGTAGTGATTCACATAAACCCGGACGCCAGGTCAGTACACCACAAGGCCAGAGCGGTGCCGTACATGATGCGGGAAAAGATAGAAGGTGAATTGGACCGCCTGCTGAGGGAAGGCATCATCTCGCCAGTCGAATTCAGTGACTGGGCAAGCCCGATTTTGTCGGTGCTCAAGGCGGATGGGTCGGTCAGGATATGTGGTCATTACAAGGCCACCATCAATCGGGTGTCACTCCAAGACCAGTACCCGCTACCGAGAGTGGAGGACTTCTTTGCGACGCTATCTGGTGGCAAACTTTTTTCAAAATTGGACCTGACCTCAGCTTACATGATCCAGGAGCTGGCGAGTGAGTCAAAGAAGCTGACCACCATCACGACACACAAGGGGTTGTTTGAGTACAACAGATGTCCGTTCGGGATTCGCTCGGCTGCCGCGATCTTCCAACGAAATATGGAAAGCCTCCTCAAGTCGATTCCAGGGACGGTGGTTTTTCTGGACGACATCCTCATCACGGGTTACAATGCTGGTTGAATATATGACAAAGATCACCTCTCATTCTTCTGAATTCCGATGAGTAGAGGCCCAACCTCCTCAATCTTTCCTCATAAGTCAACCCCCTCATCTCCGGAATCAACCGATTGACAGTCATTTTCCAACATTCCATTGACTCTGGATCAGTTCCTATGGAGTGGAGGGTAGCCAATGTAACCCCACTTTTTAAAAAAGGAGGGAGAGAGAAAACAGGGAATTACAGACCGGTCAGCCTGACATCGGTAGTGGGTAAAATGATGGAATCAATTATTAAGGATGTCATCGCAGTGCATTTGGAAAGAGGTAATATGATAGGTCCAAGTCAGCATGGATTTGTGAAAGGGAAATCATGCTTGACAAATCTTCTGGAATTTTTTGAGGATGTTTCCAGTAGAGTGGACAAGGGAGAACCAGTCGATGTGGTATATTTGGACTTTCAGAAGGCTTTCGACAAGGTCCCACACAAGAGATTAATGTGCAAAGTTAAAGCACATGGGATTGGGGGTAGTGTGCTGACATGGATTGAGAACTGGTTGTCAGACAGGAAGCAAAGAGTAGGAGTAAATGGGGACTTTTCAGAATGGCAGGCAGTGACTAGTGGGGTACCGCAAGGTTCTGTGCTGGGGCCCCAGCTGTTTACACTGTACATTAATGATTTAGACGAGGGGATTAAATGTAGTATCTCCAAATTTGCGGATGACACTAAGTTGAGTGGCAGTGTGAGCTGCAAGGAGGATTCTATGAGGCTGCAGAGCGACTTGGATAGGTTAGGTGAGTGGGCAAATGCATGGCAGATGAAGTATAATGTGGATAAATGTGAGGTTATCCACTTTGGTGGTAAAAACAGAGAGACAGACTATTATCTGAATGGTGACAGATTAGGAAAAGGAGAGGTGCAACGAGACCTGGGTGTCATGGTACATCAGTCATTGAAGGTTGGCATGCAGGTACAGCAGACGGTTAAGAAAGCAAATGGCATGTTGGCCTTCATAGCGAGGGGATTTGAGTACAAGGGCAGGGAGGTGTTGCTACAATTGTACAGGGCCTTGGTGAGGCCACACCTGGAGTATTGTATACAGTTTTGGTCTCCTAACCTGAGGAAGGACATTCTTGCTATTGAGGGAGTGCAGCGAAGGTTCACCAGACTGATTCCCGGGATGGCGGGACTGACCTATCAAAAAAGACTGGATCAACTGGGCTTGTATTCACTGGAGTTCAGAAGAATGAGAGGGGACCTCATAGAAACGTTTAAAATTCTGACGGGGTTAGACAGGTTAGATGCAGGAAGAATGTTCCCAATGTTGGGGAAGTCCAGAACCAGGGGACACAGTCTAAGGATAAGGGGGAAGTCATTTAGGACTGAGATGAGGAGGAATTTCTTCACCCAGAGAGTGGTGAACCTGTGGAATTCTCTACCACAGAAAGTTGTTGAGGCCAATTCACTAAATATATTCAAAAAGGAGTTAGATGAAGTCCTTACTACTAGGGGAATCAAGGGGTATGGTGAGAAAGCAGGAATGGGGTACTGAAGTTGCATGTTCAGCCATGAACTCATTGAATGGCGGTGCAGGCTAGAAGGGCTGAATGGCCTACTCCTGCACCTATTTTCTATGTTTCTATGTTTCTATGAGTGAACCTTCCCTGAACTGTCTCCAAAGCAAGTATATCCTTTTGTAAATATGGAAACCAAAGCAGTATTCCAGGTGTGGCCTCACCAATACCCTGTATAACTGTAGCAAGACTTCCTTGCTTTTATACTCCATCCCCTTTGCAATAAAGGCCAGGATTCCATTGGCCTTCCTGATCACTTGCTGTACCTGCAAATGTCATTTGAAGACATCGTCGAGAAACTTGAGGACGATTTTGACCCAAAGCAGTTAGAAATAGCAGAGAGCTATAAGTTTGGTACCAGAAACCAAAAACAAAGTGAAACCATCAGTGAGTATATTGTAGCTCTTTGGAAGCTTTCTTGGCATTATAACTTCTGCACATTTTTGGATTTTGTGTTGCGAGTTAAGTGTGTGTGTGGACTGGTGGATGAGCGCACACAGTCCAAGTTGCTGAACACTCTGAACCTAACATTTGACATAACATGCAAAATTGCCCTATCTATGGAGATGGCATTTAAGATTACTAGGTAGCTCCATCCAACTCAAGTGACTAGTGCAACTGAGGTCTACAGTCACAAAGCCACCGCTGTATGTCAGTGAGAGCAGTTCAGTGATTTGTTACCGCTGCAGTGGAAATCACTCACTACAGTCCTGCCAATACAGAAGCCAGAAGCAAGGCCATATTTCAACAGCTTGCAGAGCTAGATCTAATGCAGGAAGTAAGAACCATTCTAGTGGCAATGCAAAGCAGAAACAAAAAGGAGGAGGAATTCACTACATTGAAGTGAATACACTTGATGTTGAAGAACTCGGCATCTACAGTATCTATGCCACTAACGGCTACACCAGCAGTCATGAGAAAGACTTCCGTACAAAACTTTTGATCGACGAGCAATATATTGATATGTGTATCGGCATGGTGGCGGACTGCTCTATCATGAGTAAAGACACATATGAGTAAGTTTAATCAAGTACCACTTACAAAGAGTACCATAGAGTTAAAAACCTACTCCAGAGAAATCCTAGAGATATGTGGACAAATGGAATGTACAGTTCAACACAATGGCCAGGTCAGTAAAGTTGCCTATTATTGTAGTGAGCTACAACAGGCCAACTCTCATGGGCAAAGGCTGGTTGATTAAGTTAAAACTAGACTGAAAACATATCTTCGGTGTAGATGCTTCAAAGAAGCGACTCGACAAAATTCTGAACATGTACAAAAGCATGTTCACAGACAGTTATGAGGGCATTGCCCCATCAAATCCAACCCGATGCCTGTCTATTGTAAGGCAAGGCTGGTCCCCTATGCATTGAAAAGTCAGGTGGAGGAAGAGCTCAGAGAGAATGGAGTGCTAGTAAAAACTGACAAAAGTGAACGGGCTACTCCGATTGTGGTCGTACCCAAAGCAGACAAAACTGTATGCTTGTGTGGTGACTACAGAGTTACTATCAGCCAAGCAGTTGATGATGAGCAGTACCCGTTACCTACATCACAGGATTTGTATGTGTTGTGTATGTATAACATAAGTATATACCATGTACATTCAATGTACAGTTACATAAGACTACTGGATGTATCTTCACACTGTATACACTATGCTTGTACCACCAGAGGGTGCAACTGGTGGAGACCTAGTGGTCACCTGTACACGACAGGTAACCAGGTATAAAAGGGAGCTCAGCTTGCTGTGCCCTCACTCAGGAGCTGTAATAAATGGACTAAGGTCACCACAGTTCAAGTACAATACCTTGCCTCGTGGAGTCATTGTTAGAGTGCTTACACACACAGTAGTATGCAGCACTCTCTGGGTCAAAGGTTTTCTCCAAGCTTGACCTGTCGCATGCTTACGCTCAGCTGAATGTTGACAAAGAGAGTCAACAGTATCTCACCATCAACACACACAAGGGACTGTACTCATACACCAAACTGCCGTATGGTGTAAAGTTCTCCCCCAAATCTTCCAGGCTATAATGGATAAGATTTTGCAAGGAGTTCCAAATTGCTTATGCAATCAGGATGATGTGCTGATCGCAACAAACAGCGAGTAAGAAAATCTAGAAGCATTAGATATAGGGCTAGAACCTCCACTTTTATGGTTATCGCCCAAAAATGGGCGATATTTCCGGCATAGGCGTTAAAAAAGGGTTTTCAGATCATCGGCTTCTCGCCCATTCTCAAAGCACCTAGTCTCCACTTTTGAAAATGGGCGTTACCGCGAGCGATATAAAATGGGCGGTAGCGTAACATTTTTTTGACCTTCTGCCGTAAAGTGTGGCCATCCTTAGCAACGGCATGGCAACGCTTGATTCCCACGATTCTGGAGGTCAAGGGTCATCATGACATGCACAGGAGAGAGAGGGAGCTCAGAGGGACTGAAGGCGTGTCTGGGTGTGGTGTGGCTGCTTTGGGAGGAAGGAGGGAGACTTTAGAGCTTCACAGCAAGTAGGCAAACAAAAAGTAGCTGTTACCAGCCAGATATTTGACTGAATTTGGCCTATAATGGAGAGAGAGGAGAAGGCATCACAGCAAGCTGTGGAGACTGATGCTGGAGAGAGTCGTTAGGTGGGAGAGGAGCACATTGGAGGGCACAAAAGAGTGAGGAGGTTCTCAGACGAGGCAAATGCCTCCCTCCTGCAGGAGGTCAAGTTACGCTGGGGTGATTTGACACAGGGAGGGCGTGGGAAGCCCACCCCAAAGGCATACCAGAAGATATGGACCGAGATAGCAGAGGTGGTCTCGCCAGTGACCAACGAGGTGCGTGAGGGCAACCAATGACGCAAACGATGGAACAATCTTGTGGGATCTGCAAGAGTAAATATTACATTGATTTACATGTACTTATGTATTTATATAATTTGATTTGTAACAGTCATGAGTGACTATCATCTTTCACTTTTACCGGGGATGTTTTATTCAAAGCCTGCGGTCACAGTGCACGTCTTTAGTTAAAGAAGGATCATTTTCATTACTGACAGATGTAATCATCATTATTATGTGTTGTATCAGTGTCTGTGACAGTACCTAGCAATGATATCACACAATGATCTCATGCCATGTCATCTTGTCACCTTTTACAGAAGAAGCTACCGACGATGAGGTCTATACAGAGGCATCAGCAACATCACTGACATGGAGGAGCGAGTGCTCGCACTCGTGCGGAAGCACCCCCGGACAGCCATGGACGCATCTGCTGACCCTGAAGTGGTGCCACGTGAGTAAAGCTTACACCATTGCGTAATGTAAAGTCAATAGATGCCACCTCCACTCATATTCGAACAATCATATATGATAGATTTCTAAAATGGTCATAGAAATGATGATGGCCTAATAAAAATCATTGGAATGCAAATGTCTTGATGGTCATGAAATGTGATGTCTGCGATGATTTTGATAGCGGTGGTGCTTTTGACATGCATATCCTGTGTGTAGCGCTGGACTCACCTTGTGATCCTAGCACCCCCTTCTCCTCTAATAACCTCATTTGTGTTTTTCAGCTCAGCCAGAAGTGCGTCCCAAGGCAAGACCACAGAGGCCAGAAGGTGGGGGCGCGGGGCAGGAGTCGGCGGACGATCCCACATCTGGTGCTGAGGAGCTCCGATTCTCGCCCGTCAATCTGCTGGGTCTGTTCTCCACGGATGGGAGCGCGGATTTCGAGGAACCTGTAGATAGTCACTCAAAGTGGATTGAAGTGAAACACATGGGTTCAAATACTACAACTGAATGTATCATAGATGGACCTGCGAGAGACCATCAGTGGCGGGTCGGGGCCATGGGGGGGTGGCGGACAGCGGCCACGGGCAGCGTGATGGCATACCACTGCAAGGTACAGCGCGAGCTGGTGCAGGAGGGCGATGGCAGCAAAGAGGGACGTCATCAAGGTCCAGGTCAGTGATTGGAGTGTGGGCAGATACATCAGGAGCGGCGAGGTCGGGGCGAAAGAGCACGAGAGATTGTAGAGGGATGTGATCGGGGCCCAGGACAGACGTGAGTTCGGGGCCCAGAAGAGGAGAGGGCCCAGGGGCAGTACGGGCCAGCCCACACTGATATGTGTGCGCACTAGGTCCGTGCAGCAGTGCGGGTCGCCAGTCATCTTGGTTAATCCTTGCCACTGAACCAAGACCTAGCTCTGTCAAGCCCATGTGGTGGCTGGTGTGCAACGGCCACCACACGTAAAAAAAATCCACGCACAGACATCTTCCATCCTTCAGGATTTAGTTCAGGACCTGGAATATTAGGTCCTTCATTGAAACACCTGTGAACTCATACTGTTTTGGCATGGAAGCAAGTCATCCTCATTTCGAGGGACTGCCTATGATGATGATGATGGAGATGAATTGAGGTCTATCTTTGCACATCATGGCTTATGAAGCACTTGTTTCTGACAATGGCCCTCAGTTCCATTCAGCTCTATTCCAATAATTCATGAAACGGAATGGTATAAAACTCACTCTCATTCCACCATTTCATCCAGCTTCATGGTGCAGCCAAAAGGTCAGTCAGAATAGTGAAAGAAGCTCTCAAAAAGCAAGTGCTGCAGGGTTGTTTGGGACTCAGCATGAAGCAACGTTTGACAAATTTCTTGCTGAAGTACAGAACTACTCCACACACTACAACTGGACAACTGGACAGACCCCAAGAGAATTGTAGAAGAGGAGATTGAGAATACGATGGAGTTTTGTTCAACCGAATTTGACCTCAAAAGTTGAACAGAAACAGTTGAGGCGTTATTATGACACCAGTCAGAAGGAATGCAGTTTCAAACAAAACAAGTGCATTCATGTTCTCAGTCCCCCTGGAAAAATCGAGCTCACACAACTGGGATGTAGGAACCATAGTACAGGTTGGTGGAACCAAGAGATATTTGGTTGAAATTGGTGACAAAATCCAAAGTGTTCATGTAGATCAAATAATCTCTGCTAGAGATGAACCAAGGCATGTTCGTGAACCACTTGATCATGAACATATAAATGAGTTTAACTGAGTTCAGACTTCAGTAACTGGAATGTCAGGTTCAAACAAGTCTGAGATAGAAACAGGATCAACTTTGAGTTCGGAACCAAAACAACACAGCCCGAAAACTGGTTCAACGCCAAAACCTTCTGCAAGGAGATCAGGAAGGCTCTGCAAACCTATTATCAAACTGGAATTGTAGTTTATTTAAAAGAAAAAAAGCCAGGAATTTTTGTTCTGTGGTACATGTAATGCTGGGAAAGGTAGGACCGTGGTTTTGTTGTCGTGAGAGGGGAAAAGGGGGAAAAAAGTGTAATGTATTATCACATGGTTTGGTGTCAGCATGTTCAGTTCGCTCTGGCCTAATAAAGCAAGCACATGGACTAGCAACTCATCGTGTCTCTGTCCTTCATTTGTTCTACCTAAGTATATTAAACTTATCAAAGAATGGATGTATGGAATCAGATCAGTGAATAAAGCAGTCAATATCGACTACAAACCTTTGGCAAAACACATTGGTGGGTGAAGGACGCAGCACTGACTAAAACATTTGTTTCATTGGATAACCCATATACGCTGATGTGATTGTCTCCCTAGACATGGTTAGAGAATCATAAAAAAAACTCATCAGTATTGCGAGCAAAAGCTAGATCTCACAAAGATGCGCTTCTAAAATATGAAATAATCATGACGGCCTTCATTTATCTACAGGTCTTTAAATTAACAACACGTTCATCTAAATATCTGCAAACAGTTGGGATAGATCTGCTAAAAGTGCATCCGTTGGTGATGGATACTATGGATTGGTTGGAAAAAAGATTGCCGGACAATGAAGGGGTAAAAACTAGAGTTACTGATTTTATTGATTGGGTAACAGATGAACTTGAGAAGAGAAGCCCTCAAAAAACTATTGGTGCAAAAATTGCGGTCTGAGGCTTCCCACAGGCGGACGCCCCCAACCAGCAAAAAATCTATGAACTTACCTGGTGATCCAGGAGGTTCAGCGATTTGTGGTCCTCGACCTCTATGCGTAGGCCTGCGTAGAGGCCAACGTATCCCAGGAATGCAGACACTTCGCAAGCACCCCTGGGATCACATGGGCCAGCCCAACTAATGAAAGTAGGAGTATTTCCAGTCATACTTGTGGTGAGTTCCGTATGCACAGAATCATAAGTATGAATGGGAATCCCCCCAAAAATACACGTACACTTAAAATATATACTTTTTAAATCACATAGTTAAAATTAATTAAAATGGAATTTAATTATTATTTGAAACAAAAATTTAATTTTTTGAAAAATAAATTTACATACTTTATAGTGCCTAAAAATAAACTTACCTTATTTCACAGGTTTTTAAATGTTTAAATTATTGAAACAAAATTTATTTTTCTGTCCTTTAAAATTCTTATGCTTGCTTTTATCAGGCGTAAGAATTTCATGGGCATTCGCTGGGCAGAAGTTGGACAAATAGCCCAACTCTCTGCCAGCAAATACCCATTTACTTCAGATTCATACAGTCTGTCAAGAGGATTCTTGATAGATCGCAAATTCCGGGTTTCGGAGGACGCGCTGTGCATGCCTAAACCCAGAACATGCGACACATGCACACCTCATGGGCCGCTAATTCAGGCCCAATGTCATTCTGGAGTCCTTTCCAGAGAAACGATCACGGAAGAGAAAAAGGATGCCTAGAGAAGTTGCCTGTGAAAAAACAATTGTTGATGTTCTTAAAGACTTTGAAGTAGGTATGCATAACAGAATATTAGACACAACTATTGAAAGTTTAAAAGCAAGATTTGAGAAAAATTGGGCATGTTATAGGGAGCTGGCCTGTTTGCCCCCTGTACACTTTGGAGAGACAAAGCCATTTTTGCCTCATGATGCACTTCAAAAACTGAGTGAAGTAGTTGTGAAGTTTGATGAGCAAGTAGGAAAAAACTATTGCAATCAGAGCTTGTAATTTTGACAAATAACTGGGACCGACTGAAAAGTTCACTACTCGAGGAATACATCTTGAACAACCAAGAGGAAAGTGTTAATAATACAGACATTAGAATTGTGGAAAATTGTGAGCTAACAGTTTGTGTGCAAACGATACCACAACTGTGCAATGTGCTTTTACCTTGCCCTGGAACACTACAACTTGTTCAGTGAGGCATAGGTCTAGTGTACTGCCTTACACTTTCAATAAATCAGGTGGCAAGAACAGACTGAGTGCTGACTATTTGGAAGCATTTCTTTTGATGGCCGTGGAAAAAGATATTCCACATCGTATAGATCCTGATGCAATCATTGATAATGGATCATTGAAAAGTTAATTGTTACGCAAGGAGCTATATCTGAAATAACCTGACAATTGTATTGATATTATTTTCAGATAATGTTTACATAGGATTACGTAGGATATACGGCATAGAATCATGCCCTTTGCCCAACCAGTCCATGCCTGCGTTTATGCTCCACTCGAGCCTCCTCCCGTCTTTCCTCATCTAAATTTATCAGTGCAACCCTCTATTCCTTTCTCCCTCATATGCTTGTCCAGCCTCACCTTAAATGCATCTATACTATTCGCTTCAACCACTCCCTGTGGCAGTGAGTTCCACATTCTCACCACTCTTTGGGTGAAGAAGTTTCTTCTGAATTCCCCACTGGATTTCTTGATGACTATCTTATATTAATGGCCTTCAGTTATGCTGTTCCCCACAAGTGAAAACATTTTTCTGTATTCACTCTTATCAAAATCTTTCATAATTTTAAAGACCTGTATTGGGTCATCCTTCAGCCTTCTTTTTTCAAGAGAACAGAGACCCAGCCTGTTCATGCTTTCCTGATAGAAATACAAGGTTAACCTAGTATCATCCTTGTAAATCTTCTCTCCACCCTCTCCAGTGCCTCTATATCCTTTTTATAACATGGCGACCAGAACTGTACGCAGCACTCCAAGTGTGGTCTAACCAAAGTTCGATACAGTTTTGGCATAACTTCCCTACTTTTCAATTCTATAGCTTTAGAAATAAACCTTAGTGCTTGGTTTGCTTTTTTTATGGCCTTAGTAACCTGTGGCGCAACTTTTAATGATTAGTGTATTTGTACTCCGAGTACATCATAGATACTGATTTTCAGTTTGGTGTATAGTGCTATTTTTGTTTAATTAATGTTTTCAGTTGCTTTGTAAATAAGAAGCACATGCAATTGTACAGCGAGCAGTATTTACAAATACATTTCATAAAACTATTATAGTAATTTGTCTACAAATGGCCATACCAATAATTGAATAAGAAAGAATAGAATTACTGAAAATGAGGTTTTAAAAATACTATTGTATGGGCGACATGGGCCGCTTTCAAACTATTTCCCAGACTGTTTTAAGTTCCCAATCTGCTACTGGAAGTAGAGGGCAAGAGGTCAGGGCAGGGATGTGGATATCATAGGGTCAGAAGTCATAGATTGCGATGTGGAGTAGGGTACAAAGCCCAAGGTCTAATTGTAGGATGTCAACAGTTAATGGTGTCTCTATTTAGTGAAGAGGGTAACCCAGGAATAAAGAGCACAGTCAGAGCAGTATAGATTGAAGAAGTAGAGCATATCAATGCAGTCACCTGTGGCCTAAAGCTGGGAGTTGGTGAGCAAGACATTTTTTGACCGACCCAAGCTTACCAAGGTAAGTGTATAAACATGTGACATCTTACTCGGTTGCCTTGCTTCTTAGTATAAACTTGAGACAGCAACACATTGGGCTCAAGTTGCTCCTATTTTTTTGGAGCAACTGGATTAGAATGGAGTATCTTAGAAATTGCAATTCTCGATATTTAGTTTGCTCCCATTCTAGTGAGTTAGAATAGTTTCGTTTTAGAACTGTTTTTTTTTCAAAAGGGGGGGTTACCAGTCACTTATGCCTGTTTTGCAAGTTTAGGCAGTGAAAACTTACTCCAAACTAACTTAGAATGCAGTAAGTGTAGATTTTTGTACGCTCAGAAAAACCTTGCCTACACTTTATAAATTAGGCATAGGGAATGAGAGATTGGGGAAGGGGAGGGGGGGATGGGAAGCTTACAAGCATTAAACACCACTTTTACAAATAAAGAGCCATCATCAAAATCAATAAATCAATAAATCAACCAATAAATCAATCCAAAAAAATAATAAAAAAATCAATCAATAAATAAAAAATTAAGTTTCTACTCACCTACTGTAGCACTGGGAGCCCTCCAAAAGCATGCTGCGATGCCCCCCCCCCAGTGTCTCTCTGTGTTTCTGTCAGTGAGGGGTGAGGGGAGGAGGAGGGAGGGGTTGGAGGGGGAGGAGAGAGAGAGAGAGAGAGAGAGAGAGAGAGAGAGAGAGAGAGAGAGAGAGAGCAAGCTGAACGGTGGATGAACAGGAGGGAGGGGGGGGAGGCTAAACGGAGGATGAACAGGAGGGAGGGGGGAGGGGAGGCTGAACGGAGGCTGAACAGGAGGGATGGAGGGAGGAGGCTGAACGAAGGATGAATGGAGGCTGAACAGGAGGGGGGTGGAGGGGGCTGAATGTGGGTGGGGGTGGGGAGAGGCTGAATGCAGTGGGGGGGGTGGGGGGGCGGGGGGGCTCTATTGGTCCGCGACCAGTACACATGGTATATTTCCAGACATACATCCTGGTTAGAACTTGAATTATTCTATTGATTCGAAACTTCTCCATGTGTGGTTACAAGGGCTGAACAGAAGGCTGAACTGCAGAGCGTCGGGCTGCGAGGAGCTACTGCACATGTGCGCACACTCTAGCACGCATGTGCAGAGGTCCCGGCACTGTTTTCAGCGCCGGGACCTGGCTCCGCCCCCCCACCCCTTGTGCTGCGCTATGCCTAGGCCAAAGACGTCCTGAGGAGCTGGGAGAATTAGAAGGTAAGGTTTCAGCGCCCTTTTTATTCTAGAAAGTCGGCGCACCTTTACAGAGGGCGGAAACTTGGGCCCATTATAACTCTCCTCTCGTCCTTCTTAACTTGTCTGCAGCCTTTGACACGGGTGACCATGCCATCCTTCTCCAACATCTCCACCGTCGTCCAGCCATGAGTCCTTATGAGGAAAGAGCCATCAAGATTAAGTTCATGAATAGAGGGAACATGAGAGCGTGTAAATAGAGACCTCCTTCAAACTTATGGCTAGTGTAAAGTCCTTACTCTACAGTATGAAACCACATGAGGCACATTTCAGGGACAAGGTCACTCTGTGACCTTGACTCTTTATTTACAGGACTCCAAAAACGATGACCCTGCGTGGGACCTCCCTTTTTATACCTGTGTGATCAGGTAAGGAGTGTCTCCCACAAGTTCACCCCTTGTGGTCAAGGTGTGCATCTAGGTTGAATGTATACAATAATACAGTGGTGTTACATTGTGGTTACATACATGACGTCACCGCTCCCCACAAAGTCTTATTTGGAATCATAGGTTTAGTCTTTCAGGTGGTCTACGCTCCCTCGTGGAGCGCCGCAGTTGGGGCTCTGGTTGTTGGACACTGACGTGAGTGTCTGTCACCTGTGGTGATTCCGGCCTGTCCGGGCTGACCGCAGGGACTGTGCATTCTTCTGATTGCTCTTGTTGCTCATTCACTGGCGGTGTTGTGAGCTCCATCTCATGGTCTTCTTCAGGTTCCTCAGTGTCGATGCTGAACCTTTTTTTTTTACTTGGTCCAGATGCTTACGGCATATCTGACCATTGTTGAGTTTAACCACGATGACCCTATTCTCCTCTTTGTCAATTACAATGCCCTCAAGCCATTTGGGCCCCATGGTGTGATTAAGGACGAATACAGGATCATTTATTTCTATACATCTCCCCCTTGCATTGCGGTCATGGTACTCATTTTGTGACTTGCGCTTGCCCTCAACGATGTCGGTCAGGACTGAGTGAATGAGGGACAACCGAATTTTGAGTGTCCGTTTCATTAATAGCTCTGCGGGCGGGACCCCCGTGAGCGAGTGCGGTCGGGATCTATAGGCCAGCAGGAGACGCGATAGGCGGCATTGTAGGAAGGGTCCTTGAATCCTGAGCATACCTTGCTTAATGATTTGGACCGCACGTTCCGCCTGGCCATTGGAGGCCGGTTTGAACGACGCAGTCCTGACGTGGTTGATGCCATTGCCCGACATAAACTCTCAGAATTCGTAGCTTGTGAAACATGGGCCATTATCACTAACCAGGATGTCCGGCAAGCCATGTGTTGCAAAGATCGCACGTAGGCTTTCCACAGTGGTGGATGACGTGCATGAATTTAGAATGATGCACTCGATTCATTTCGAGTACGCATCTACCACAATAAGGAACATCTTACCCATGAACGGGCCCGCGTAGTCAACATGAATGCGTGACCATGGCCTGGTGGGCCAGGGCCACGGGCTGAGAGGGGCATCCCTGGGGGCATTACCCAGCTGGGCACACATCGTGCACCTGCGAACAGAGTGTTCCAGGTCTGAATCAATTCCAAGCCACCAAACGCTTGACCGGGCAATGGCCTTCATCAGCACAATGCCTGGGTACTCGCTGTGGAGTTCCCTGATGAATGCCTCCCTGCCCTTCTGGGGTTTAACTACGAAACGAATTTAAGGAGCTAGGAGCTAAATAAAAAATAAAAAAATGGGGCTGCCCCATAGTAGGCAGTCAACTTGGATGGAGAGCTCATCCATCCGTCTGTGCAACGGTCTGACCTCCTCAGGGCATGCTCCGTGTGCGGGCGCCCAATCCCCAGTCAGGACACATTTCTTAATCAGGGATAGGAGATTTTGATCTGGCGGGCTGTGATGGGGGAGCCTGTGCTGTCAAAGGCAGCGACAGCCATGACCATCTTGGCGCTTTGCTCTGCTGCCCCATCAGTGGTGGCCAGTGGAAGCCTGCTGAGCGAGTCAGCGCAATTTTCAGTGCCGGGCCGGTGCCAGATGGAGTAGTCATAAGCAGCCAGTGTGAGAGCCCATCACTGTATGCGAGCAAATGCATTGGCATTGATAGCCTTGCTGTCTGACAACAGGGATTTTAATGGCTTGTGGTCCGTCTCTAACTCAAACTTCCTACCAAAGAGGTACTGATGCATTTTTTTTTACACCATAGACACATGCAAGCGCTTCTTTCTCGACCATCCTATATTCCCGTTCTGTTTGAGAGAGCGACCTGGAGGCATAAGCCACAGGTTGTAGTTGACCCTCAGCATTGCCCTGCTGCAACACGCACCCAACCCCATAGGACGATGCATCACATGTCAGAACCAATTTTTTACAGGGGTTGTACAGGGTCAACAACTTGTTTGAACAAAGTAGGTTTCGCGCCCGATCAAAAGCCTGTTCCTGACAGTCCCCCCAAAATCAATCACAACCCTTACGCAGGAGCACGTGTAGCAGCTCCAACAACGTGCTCAAGTTCGGCAGAAAGTTCCCGAAATAGTTCAACAGCCCCAGGAATGAACGCAACTCCGATGTGTTGCATGTTCTAGTGCTCGTCGAATCACCTCTGTCTTGGATTCGGTGGGCCGAATCCCATCTGCAGCAACCCTCCTGCCCAGAAACTCAACCTCAGGAGCTACGAACACACATTTAGACTTCTTGAGTCGCAGGCCTACCCGGTTCAGATGGCGTAGCACCTCCTCCAGGTGTGGAGGTGTTCCTCGGTGTCTCGACCCATGATGAAGATGTCGTCCTGGAATACGATCGTTCCAGGAATGGATTTAAGCAGAAAGTTCCAGAAATAGTTCAACAGTCCCAGGAATGAACGCAACTCTGATGTTTCTTTGGCATTCGATCAGCGGCCGCGATTTTTCAAACGAACACCTGTTATAAACGAACAGTCCCTTGTGCGCGGTGATGGTGGTCAGTAGTTTAGATTCGTTGGCCAGTTCCTGGGTCATATAGGCTGAAGTGAGGTCCAACTTGGTGAACAGCTTGCCACCTGCCAGCGTGGCAAAGAGGTCCTCCGCTCTCGGGAGCGGGTATTGATCCTGTAGGGACACCCGATTGATGGTGGCCTTGTAGTCACCACAGATCCTGACAGAGTCATCCGCTTTTAGGACGGGAATGATGGGGCTCGCCCAGTCACTGAATTCAACAGGCGAGATGATGCCCTCTCTCAACAGCCGGTCCAATTCGCTCTCGATCTTTTCCCGCATCACATATGGCACCGCTCTGGCTTTGTGGTGCACTGGCCTGGCGTCCGGGGTGATGTGTATCACTACTTTAGTGCCTTTGAAAGTCCCAACGCCAGGTTGAAATAGTGAATCGAATTGTTGCAGAACTTGAGCACGAACTTCGCTCCACAGATGACATTGCATGAACATCCCCCCATTTCCAGTTCATCTCGGCTAACCAGCTCCTCCCCAACAGTGCGGGACCATTGCTCGGGACAATCCAGAGCGGCAGCCGATTCACTAACCCATTGTGTGTGACAGCCAACATTGCACTGCCTAGCACCGGAATGATTTCTTTAGTGTAAATCCGTAATTGTGTCTCAATACGTGCTAATTTGGGTCTACTGGCTTTAAGTGGCCATAGCTTCTCGAATTGCTGAACGCCCATGAGTGACTGGCTGGCCCCAGTGTCCAGCTCCATGCGTACTGGGGTACCATTTAATAAAACCCTCATCATCATTGGTGGCGTTTTGGTGTATGAACTGTGAATATTCGCCACATAGACCCGCTGAACCTCGGCGTCCATTGATTTGCCCCAAAAATCATCCTGCCTCAAAGAACCCTCTTCTGGTCCAACCGTCTCATATTAGTCTGGTTGCAGGCTTCCTGCACATTTGAGCTAAATGGCCACTGAGATTGCAGTTCCTGCAGACAAACTGTTGAAATCTGCAAGATCTGGCTGAGTGTTTTCCCCCACATCTCCAGCATGAGTTAAAGTTTCTATTGTTGGGAACAAAGGGACTATGGCCAGGCATTCTGCGCTGACTGTCCCTTTGACTGCTTGAGTACCCTATTAGTGGGTGTCAATGGCCCCATCCCGGGCCGCATTGTCCACTGTGATGGCGTCAATGTACGTTCAGCCTGCCATTGTCTCTGTTGAAGTCCTATTCTGGGGTCTATAGCTGCCTGGGGAGTGTCGGACTGCCCCTGCTTGCCTGCAGGCATCTGTGAACTTAGAGGCTGGCCAAATGCCGGAGGTCAGCTATGAAGTCCGGTGTGCTCTGTCCTTCACGACGCGGTGGGTGTAGAATCTGTGTCGGGCCATATGTATGCTACTCGCCGGTTTGAGGTGCTCCCCGATTAATTTGCTAAGTTCTTCAAAGGTTTTGTCCATCGGATTTTCAGGTGCTGTAAGTCCTTCATGAGTGCATAAGTCTTTGGTCCGCAGCTGGTCAAAAGATGAGCCCTTCACTTGTCGGCCGCTGCATCCCCCAGCCATTCTTTTGTAACGAAGCTTTGCTGAAGCCTCTCAACAAAATCGTCCCAATCTTCCCCAACACAGTACCGTTCCTCTGTGCTACCGGTGGCCATTCTCGTGGGTCGTGAATTCCCGTTTCTCGTCGGCAATGTACAGTTCTTACTCTACAGTATGAAACCGCACAAGGCACATTTCAGGGGCAAGGTCACTCTGTGACCTTAACTCTTTATTTACAGGACTCCAAAAATGATGAACCTGCGTGGGACCTCCCTTTTTATACATTAGTGATCAGATAAGGAGTGTCTCCCACAAGTTCATCACTTGTGGTCAAGGTGTGCATCGAGGTTGAGTGTATACAGTAATACAATGGTGTTACATTGTGGTTACATACATGACAGCTAATATTCTTTGCTTTTCATTATTTAGCTCCTTATTTACTCACTCATTCAGTCCTTACACACAAGCCCACAATGTAACACACTGCAAACCCTTGCAATGTGTAGATAAGGGTTTTCTTGCTGTATGCTTTGTAAGGACTGTTCTTTATTTGCTCATCCAGGTACCTAAGAAGAAGAGGTGACTGAGCCAACAATATAGGTTCAACCTAGCACCTCACACCCCTCTATAACCCACTCCTACAGTGACACACATCAAAGTTATGTTCAATCTGGAGGGTGGAAAGTTGTGATAAAAATGAAACGTTTGGAAAGTCAAGACCAGTACTTCATGGAGTCATCTGAGGCTGTGCCAAATAGCCAGTATAATTTAGCGGCTTACCATGGATGCCACAACCAGTTTCTGTGCAGTACTTTGTGATGGAGCTGCACACCACCATTGAGAATCGAGCTACTCAAGGAGCATCCCATTGCCATGGTTCCAACATCTCAAATTGGTGTGATGGAAAGCTTGAGCTCCAATCTAGAGTGGTCTACATCCTCTGGATTTATCAAGCTGTGAAATCAGATTGAGAAAGCTACAGCTGTCTGATATGTCCTTACTATGCAGTATAAATGCACACGAGGCCCATACTTGAGAGAAGGTCACTCTGTGACCAGTTACCTTTATTACCAAGACCTCAAGTGATGAAGGTGGGTGGAGCTTCCCTTTTTATACATGAAAGTCCAGGTTAGGAGTGTCTCCCACAAGTTTGTCCCTTGTGGTCAATGTTCTCAAGATGTACAACTTAGGTCAGCTTATACATGGGTTACAATGATAGTTGAATACATGACATCACCTCCCCCCCAAAGTCTTATTGGGATCACAGGTTAAGTCTCTCTGGTGGTTTACGCTCCCTTGTAGAGCGCTGGAGTTGGGGCTCCGGTTGTTGGGCACTGGCCTGAGTGTCTGCTGTTTGCGGTGCCTCAGGCCTGTCTGGACTGCCCAGTGACTGGGCTCTCCTCCACTTGGTTCCGGTGTTCGGTCACCTACGGTGGAGTAAACTCTACGTCGTGTTCTTCCTCTGCTTCTTCTATGGGGTTGCTGAACCTCCTTTTAGTTTGATCCACGTGTTTGCGGCAGATTTGTCCATTGGTAAGTTTAACTACCAAAACTCTATTCCCCTCTTTGGCAATCACAGTGCCTGCAAGCCATTTGGGCCCTGCAGCGTAATTAAGGACAAAAACAGGGTCATTGACATCAATACATCGCGCCCTCGCATTCCTGTCATGGTAGTCACATTGTGACTGATGCCTGCTCTCAACAATTTCTTTCATAGTAGGGTGTATAAGGGATAACCTGGTTTTGACCGTCCTTTTCATTAGCAGCTCTGCGGGTGGAACCCCTGTGACCGAGTGTGGTCAGGATCTATTGGCCAACAGGAGGCGTGATAAGCAGCTTTGTAGGGAACCACCTTGGATTCTGAGCATCCCCTGTTTGATTATCTGCACTGCTCGTTCCGCCTGGCCGTTTGAGGCCGGCTTGAATGGTGCCGTTCTGACATGGTTGATTCCATTGCCTGCCTTGAAGTCCTGGAATTCAGTGCTTGTGAAGCACGGGCCATTGTCACTGACCAAGACATCCGGTAGATCATGGGCGGCGAACATTGCCCGTAGACTTTCTACCGTGGCAGAAGATGTGCTTGAATTTAAAATGGCACACTCATTCTATTTGGAGTAGGCGTCTACTAGAACCAAAAACATTTTTCCCATGAAAGGACCTGCGTAGTCCACATGGATGCGTGACTATGGCTTGGCGGGCTATGGCCAGGGGCTAAGGGGGGCTTCCCTGCGTGCATTGCCCAGCTGAGCACACGTGTTGCACCTGCGAACACAAAGTTCCAGATCTGCATCTATCCTGGCCACCAAACGTGTGACCTGGCAATTGCCTTCATCATGACAATGCCCGGGTGCTCATTGTGAAGTTCTCTGATAAACACCTCTCTGCCCATCTGGGGCATGACTACTCGGTTTCCCCACAGTGGGCAATCAGCCTGAATCGAGAGTTCATCCTGGCGCCTATGAAACGGTTTAAATTCCTCAGGGCATGCCCCGTACGTGGCTGCCCAGACCCCATTCAGGACACATTTCTTAACTAAAGACAGTAGCGGGTCTTTAGTTGTCCAGACTTTAATCTGATGGGCTGTCACAGGTGAGCCATGACCATCTCAGCATCATGCTCAGCTGCCCCCTCAGTGGTGGCTAGTGGGAGCCTGCTGAGTGCATTGGCGCAGTTTTCAGTGCCCGGTCTGTGCCGAATTGTGTCATCATATGCGGCTAAAGTGAGTGCCCACCTCTGTATGCGGGACGATGCATTCGCATTTATGGCCTTGTTGTCTGCCAAAAGGGACGTTAGGGGTTTGTGATCTGTCTCCAGCTCAAATTTCCTGCCAAACAGGTACTGGTGCATTTTTTTACTGCATATACACATGCTAGCGCTTCCTTTTCTACCATCCCGCAGCCCCTTTCTGCCTGGGACAGACTTCTGGAGGCATAAGCTACCGGCTGTAATTGACCATTGGCAATCACATGCTGCAATACACACCCGACCCCATAGGACGAAGCATCACCCGTTAAAACTAGTTTCTTACATGAGTCATATAACGTTAACAGTTTTTGGAGCATAACTAATTGCGTGCTCTATCAAAAGCCCTTTCCTGGCTGTCCCCCCAGATCCAATCACGACCTTTGCGTAGGAGCACGTGTAGCGGCTCTAACAGTGTGCGCAATTTGGAAGAAAGTTAACAAAATAGTTCAGGAGCCCCAGGAATGAACACAGGTCCGTCATGTTACAGGGTCTGGGTGTTCTCTGGATCGCTTCCGTTTTGGACGCAGTAGGTCTGATCACGTCTTCTGCTACCCTCCTCCCCAGGAATTCTACTTCTGGAGCCAAGAAGACGCACTTCGCCTTTTTCAGTCGCATCCCTACCCGGTCCAGTCTGCGTAGCGCCTCCTCCAGGTTGTGCAGGTATTCTTCAGTATCGCAACCGATGAGAATGTCGTCTTGAAAAACCACTGTCCTTGGAATCGACTTGATGAGGCTTTCCATATTTCGCTGAAAGATCGTGGCAGCCGAATGAATCCCGAACGGACATATGTTATATTCAAACAACCCCTTGTGTGTAGTGATGGTGGTCAGCTTCTTCAACTCAATCATCAGCTCCTGGGTCATGTAAGCCGAGGTCCGATCCAATTTTGAAAAAAGTTTGCCACCAGACAGCGTCGCAAAGATGTCCTCCGCTCTCGGTAGTGGGTACTGGTCTTGGAGTGACACCCGATTGATGGTGGCCTTGTAATCGCCACATATCCTGACCGACCCATCCGCCTTGAGCTGAATTCGACTGGCAAGATGATGCCTTCCCTCAGCAGGCGGTCCAATTCGCATTCTATCTTTTCCCGCATCACATACGGCACAGCTCTGGCCTTGTGGTGTACTGGCCTGGCGTCCGCGTTTATGTGGATCACTACCTTGGCCCCATGAAAGTACCGATGCCGGGTTGGAATAGTGAGTCAAATTTGTCTAGGACCTGTGAGCATGATACTCGCTCCACAGAAGAAATTGCATTGACATCGCCCCATTTCCAGTTCATGACAGCAAGCCAACTCCTCTCCAGTAGTGCGGGACCGCCCCTAGGACAATCCAGAGTGGCAACCTGTTCTCTGAATCTTGTGGGTCACGACTACCGTGGGACTGCTTAGCACCGGAATGATCTCCTTTGTATATGTCCGAAGCTGTGTGTCAATCGGCAATAATTTTGGCCTCCTGGCCTTGGACACCCACAACCTTTTGAATTGTTTGATATTCATCAGGGACTGGCTGGCCCCTGTGTCTAGCTCCATTAATACTGGGATGCCATTGAGGAGCACTTTCATTATTATCGGTGGCGTCCTGGTATATGAACTGTATATGTGCTCCACATGAACTCGCTGAACTTCAGCTTCCAGCGATTTCCCCCAGTATTCATTTGGCCTCATAGGGCTTACATCGGGCCCGTCCTCCTCGTACATCAACCTGGCTGCAGGCTTCCTGCACATACGCGCCAAATGACCGCTGACGTTGCAGTTTCTGCAGCTATATTGCTGATACTTGCAAGCTCTGGCTGGGTGTTTGCCTCCACACCTCCAGCATGAGCTGGAGGCCCCATTGTTGGAAACAAAAGGTCCATTACCAGTCGATTGTCTCTGACTGTCTCTGTGACTCTCCTTAAGCGCACCATTAACAGGTGTTGATGGCCCCATTACTGGCCGCATTGTCCATTGCGATGGCATGAATTGCCATTCAGCTAGCCATTGTCTCTGTTGAATTCCCACTTTGGGTTTGACTACATGCTGGGGCATGTCCGATTGCCCTTGTCTGCCTAGAGAACTGTGTGCCGCATTAACAATGTTGACTCCCTGGTCATTCGCCGCATTTGAGCCAAGACTTTTGTCATACATCATTCTGGTCTCTTCCTCCTCGGAGATAAATGTCTGGGCTATCAGAGCCGCCGCTTCCAAGGTCAAGTCTTTGGTCTCAATCAGTTTCCTGAAAACCCCAGCATGCCCGATGCTCTCAATAAAAAAGTCTCGCAGCATCTCAGCTCTGCATGCATCTGGGAACTTACATAGGCTCGCCAGTCGCCGGAGATCTGCCACGAAGTCTGGAACGTTTTGCACTTCTCGCCGCCGGTGCGTGTAAAACCGGTGTCTCGCCATGTGCATGCTGCTCGCCGGTTTAAGGTGTTCCCCAATCAACTTACTGAGCTCTTTGAACATCTTGTCCGCCGACTTCTCTGGCGCTATAAGGTCCTTCATCAGGGAGTACGTTCTGGATCCACAAACCGTCAGGAGATGAGCCCTGCGTTTGTTGGCCGAATCCTGTCCCAACCATTCCTTAGTGACAAAACTTTGCTGTAGTCTCTCAATAAAGTCGTCCCAATCATCACCAACACAGTACCTCTCTTCTGTGCTGCTAGTGGCCATGCTTGCGTGGTTTAAATCCCAGTTTCTCGTCGCCAATGATATGTCCTTACTATGTTAAACTGGTGCTGTGAGCTTCACTAGGGAAAAGAGGTGGTGGAAGAAGATGGTATTATTAGAGGCCCAGAAGCAGAATGCCCATCTGCCCTCTCAGATGCTTTAGGAGATTTTAAAAAAGAACAAAATATTTCTTAAGGCAGAGGGATCCACCAGGGGAGAATGGATGTCTCTTTTAAAGCATCCTGTTTAATAGGGACCTGGAATTGTACATAAATTTTAAAGTATGTGTGGAGCATGTCAAATTTTTTTTGAGGTTTATGTGCCTAATATGAGCTTGGTATCAATGTGTCTTTTCCTGTTGCATGAATTGCACTATGCTATTTATAAAACAAAACTGAGATTATTTGACTGTTGCATGGGTGTGTGGACATTAGCGTCTGTGGTTATTACTTGCACCAGACAATGATCTTTGATGCTGAGATTTAACATCATTACTATATGAACCATACATATTTTCACAATGATCTTCACATTATGGCTGTTGAGGTTGCTGTGAAAGATCAACAGATTATTTGTTTCCTGCTCCAAGTTATTTTACCTTTTAAATGTTTCTATCTACATTTCACAGTGCCATGTAATGTCAATTTGATGAAAGCAAGCTCCTAATAGCACAACTCGGAGAATTATAGTAAGGCAAGATTTCTAAAGTCTTTTGCATGTATAACACGAGTGGAAAGGACAGCCTGGATATTCCACCATTGTTTCCAGAGCTGGCTATAAATAATATATGAAGTTTCAATGTGAATTGATACTCACTGAACAGTTATGACATGTGTTAAATGACGTGTGTTAAAAGTTGAAAATGTAAAACAATCAGCTGTAGGAGCCATGGACAGGATTGTCAATGGTATTGAACCGATTCCAGAAACAATTATCAAATGGTGTTAAACCTTTGCATCGTTCAGCAAAAATTGATGATCTGGTTGGGTCCTAAGCATCAATTCTGATTGCTCCAACTCATCTCTTTTCTTCCTTTCACAGCTGGATGCCTGGAAACGTTCCTACATACCCATCACTTTCTTCACAAGTGCGATCTTGAACTATTCAAATACATCTGATGAAATAACAGAGTCCTTGTTCAAAAAGTTCAGTAGTGCAGCTAAAGCAAAAATTGTTTTGGAATATTCTTTACAAATAGAAGCTATATAGTCTTCCAAATGTATTTACTATGGCTATAACCTCCCTAGGGAAATATGATTGGTAAGTGTACTTTGTTTATAGTTTGGTTAATGATTATAACATTCATACTACAGTGATCACTTGGCTATGTTGACACTCATTTCCTGTTTAAAAGAGCTTTATGAAATGTACCTGTTCCTGTGCAATGGTCCATTTAAACTGTTTGTGGTGTTCTGTTTTTGTTCCATGTAATGCCATCATGAAATTCAGTTACAATTCTACGTTGGTACATCTTGCGTTGAAACATGTTGATGAGAATCCTACTGTTGATCCTGACTCTCAATATCACCACATGTTTTATTGATCTGTGGAAACTGTTAAAACAGTCACCAGCAATGTTAATGGTGGAATACAAAAGCTAGCGTCTGTCAATTCCAGTATTGACAATCAAAATTAGTGTACACACAAATCAGTGTACATTATTAGTAATTACCATTCTGTATATATTTTTCACAATATTATTGTCATTATTATTACCACAAATCAGTTCAACAGACAAATGATTGGAATTAGTCTATCCATCATAGAACTGAACAAACCCTAAGACAACTAACTAGCAAACACATAGGGAAAGGCTGTGATACTAGTCTCTAGTCTGACTGCATTTCCAACCTTGAAAGTGATCCAGTACAAAGTCAGAATCAGATAAGTCACTAAAAGCTAGTGTACAGGTAATCACAAAAGTTAATACAATTTGGTCTTTATCTTAAAGGGGGTTGGAAAAAATGAGGAAGTGATGCATCACTCTACAGAACCATGGTCAGACCCCATCTGGAGTAAAGAGTTCAGTTTTGGGCACCAAACCTCAGGACATATTGGCCTTGGAAGGGATACAGCGCAGATTCACCAGAATGATACCAGCACTGAACGAGTTCAATTATGGGGTCAAGTTGCATAAACTTGATTTGTATTCCTTTGTGTTTAGAAAGTTGAGAGGTGATCTAATCGAGATCGTGAATTCAAATCCCATCATGGCAAGTATAAAATTGAATTTGTGTGCCGGCACCAGAAAAAATAACTAGGAAAGCTTCTGGATTGTCATAAAAACCCAACTGGTTCACCAATGTCCTTCAAGGAAGAGAACCTGCCACCGCTCCCACGACTTCAGTCCATACTACGTGGTGATTCTTAATGCACCCAGGACAAGTAGGCCTGGGCAATAAATGCAACCTTGTCAGCGTTGTCCACATTTCAAAAACAAATATATTAACAAAATTATATGGAAGCCCACTTTGCGGCTAGAAATGTGTTTGCCTCCGGAGAAAGGTGTGGGGATCGTGATGTGCCAGTAAACCGCGCTCATTCGAAGGTCTGTAGACAACATGCAAACTTCGTGCTGCCTGATCATCTGCACGATCGTGGCATTCAGCCCAGTGCTGATCGCATTGCTGATTGCTCAGTAGGGGGCCCAAGTTCATGCGAGGCCTGCACCTATTAAAGCTCGCCTTCACTACTTAAAGGCAGTCTGCACCTCTTAAAGGAGGGGTCTATTCTGCTGCAGATCATCATTCAACCGCAAAAAATAAATTAATGATGGCACAACATGGGAGAAAGCATGCACCAAGGTTCTCCGATACAGCACTGCAGGCTTTGGTGCAAGAGGTCAATAGGAGAGAGGTCCTCTTTCGACAGGGGGCCAGGAGGTCCTTCAGAGAACAGATCAAAGTGAAATGGGAGCAGATAGCCACTGTTGTGAATGCCAGCAGTGTTGGCCCGAGGACCTGGACGCAGTGCAGGAAGAAGTTTAATGACCTCACATGAGTCGTCAAGGTCAGTGAATTCATCTTCAAATGCCATATCCCACCATCTGCACCACAAGCCTCAGACACTGCTCAATGCATTATGCTCCCATCACTTATCTACCAACAATCTCTACCAATTATGACTCATACCTATGTCTCATTCATTCATGGGATGTGGGCGTTGCTGGCAAGGCCAGCATTTATTGCTTCACCTCATCCTCACACACTTAGCACTACTGCAAGCCTCACAGCCACATCTCACAGCTTGCACACACTGTCAGCTATTCAACCACGACAGGCACATCACCCAAACACATTGCACCACACTTAATGACACACTTGTAATATGGTTCCAGCTAGGGGACTACTGCTCCACCTAGTAGATTACTATGGTAATGCAACGTATGCTGTATATAATAAACAAGTTCCTGGAGTTAACAGCCAGCTTGTGAAGTCCTGTGTGTTTGTGAAGTAGTAAGAATATATAACATTGGCAATGAAGCATGGGATAATCGTATTCCCTAGCTGAAATTTTTGTTGGTGGATGATTCCAGCCAAACAACAGAGAGACTGGAGAGGTCCTTTGTTTGCAGAACAGCTTAAAATCCAAGTTAAATTATAAGCACACTTGGCTGACCTGCCAGAGTCCAGATAGCCATGCCTATGGGAATAATAGGCCGATTGTGTGAATTCTATCACGACCGTGAGACTTTCGGCACACATGTGGAGTGGCTAGAAATGTTTTTCACCGGGAATAGTATCATCAAAGTCCCCGATGATGAAAACAGTAACCGGGTGGTGTTGGAAAGAAAATGGGCTATTTTTTTGACCGAAGTATGCCGCGAGGTGTATGAAACCATGAAAAATGTGCTTGTTCCCATCAAGCCAAAGGACACGCCACTGACAGAGAATAGCACTGTAGTCATGAGTCCCAGGAAATTATCATTTCGGAATACAAGATCAGTTAACCGACGAAAGTATCAGTGAGTAGATTGTAGCATTAAAGAAGTTATCTATTCACTGTCATTTTGGAAATTTTCAGGACCGAGCATTGTGTGACCGTTTATTTGTGGGGTGAAAAATGAAGCAATCAGAAGAATGTTGTTGACAACTCCTAACTTGACTTTTGATTTAGCTTGTTAGACAGCTAAGTCAATGGATATGGCCAACCAATATTCCCGAGAATTTCGTACCATTTCCAGTCATCACACAACCGAGGTGAATTGCCTGCAGGTTAAAAGTAAAAGGCAGTTGGGCCCCCAAGGACTCAGCAACTCACCAAGGTAACAACACATTGACGTCCTGCTATCGGTGCCTGCGACAACACATTGCTCAAAGTTGTCCATATGTGAAGGCAGAGTGTTTCTTCTGCAGGAAAACTGGGCATCTTGCGAAGGCATGCCAACTGAAGAGTAAACCAACTTTCAAGGCTATAAGTAGAAATCCCCAGAGACTATACAGCATGGAAGAAAAGCAACAAGATGAAGAGATACAAATCATCAGCAGCACGAATGTATCTAACAGCGATGCGAAAAGTATCATCATTCAACTAGATGTTGCAGGAACCAAGCTACCCATGGAAATCAACACTGGTGCATCCATGAGTGTAGTACCGGAATCGCTATATCTCGACAAATTGCGTGATTTCCCATTGGAGAAATCCAAGATAGAGCTGCGAGGCTATTCAGGAGAGAACATTTCTGTGGTAGGTCATATCACCAAAATATAAGGATCAATTTCAGAGCTTGGTAGTGGCAGGAGACAAGCCTGCCTTACTAGGAAGAAATTGTTTGGGATCACTGAAGCTGAATAAAAGTGAGATTTATCGTGGGAAACGAGATTTCCATCGAAGGATGATGTCATCAACAAGTATCTGAAGGTGTTCTGCAAACATAAAAACATAAGAAATAGAAGCAGGAATAGGCCATTGGCCCCTCGATCCTGCTCCGTCATTTAATAAGATCATGGCTGATCTGATCATGGAATCAACTCCACTTCCCTGCCCGCTCCCATGACCCTTGATTCCCTTATCGCTCAAAATTCTGTCTATCTCTGCCTTAAATATATTCAATGACCCAGCCTCCACAGCTCTCTGTGGTAGAAAATTCCAGAGATTTACAACCCTCTGAGAGAAGAAATTCCTCCTCATCTCAGTTTTGAATGGCTGATCCCTTATTCTGAAACTATGCCCCCTAGTTCTAGATTCCCCTGAGTGGAAATATCCTCTCTGCATCTACCTTGACGAACCCCCTCATTATCTTATATGTTTCAATAAGATCACCTCTTATTCTCTGAACTCCAATAAGTACAGGCCCAACCGACTCAACCTATCTTCATGAGTCAACCCCCTCATTTCAAGAATCAATCTAGTGAACCATCTCTGAAATGACTCCAATGCAAGTATATCCTTCCTTAAATAAGACCAAAACTGTATGCAGTACTCTAGGTGTGGCCTGACCAATACCCTGTACAGTTGTAGCAGGACTTCTTTGCTTTTATACTCCATCCCCCTTGCAATAAAGGCCATGATTCCATTTTCCTTCCTGATTGCAAAGGGGATGGAGTATAAAAGCAGGGAAGTTTTGGTACAGCTATACAAGGTATTGATGAGGCCACACCTGGAATAATGCGTGCAGTTTTGGTTTCCATATTTATGAAAGGATATACTTGCTTTGGAGGCAGTTCAGAGAAGGTTCACTAAGTTGATTCCAGGGATGAGGGTGTTGACTTATGAGGAAAGATTGAGTAGGTTGGGCCTCTACTCATTGGAATTCAGAAGAATGAGAGGTGATCTTATCGAAATGTATAAGATTATGAGGGGGCTTGACAAGGTGGATAAAGAGAGGATGTTTCCACTGATAGGGGAGACTAGAACTAGAGGGCATGATCTTGGAATAAGGGGCTGCCCATTTAAAACAGAGATGAGGAGAAATTTCTTCTGAGTGTTGTAAATCTGTGGAGTTCGCTGCCTCAAAGAGCTGTGGAAGCTGGGACATTGAATAAATTTAAGACAGAAAAAGATAGTTTCTTAAACGATCAGGGGATAAGTGGTTATGAGGAGTGGTCGAGGAAGTGGAGCTGAGTCCATGATCAGATCAGCCATGATCTTATTGAATGGCGGAGCAGGCTCGAGGGGCCGTATGGCCTACGCCTCCTCCTATTTCTTATGTTCTTATGTTCTTATGACTTGCTGTACCTGCATACTAACTTTTTGTGTTTCATGCACAAGGACCCCCAGGTCCCTCTGTACTGCAGCACTTTGCAATTTTGCGCCATATAAATTATAATTGGCTTTTCTATTTTTTCTGCCAAAGTGGATAACCTCACATTTTCTCACATTATACTCCATCTGCCAAATTTTTGCCCACTCACTTAGCTTGTCTCTATCCCTTTGCAGATTTTTTGTGTCCTCCTCACAATTTGCTTTCCCACCCATCTTTGTATCATCAGCAAACTTGGCTACATTACATTCTGTCCCTTCATCCAAGCCATTAATATAGATTGTAAATAGTTGAGGCCCCAGCACTGACCCCTGCAGCACCTCACTAGTTACTGTTTGCTAACCGGAAAATGACCCATTTATCCCGACTCTCTGTTTTCTGTTAGCTAGCCAATCCTCTATCCATGCTAATATATATAAAAACATAAGAACATAAGAAATGGAAACATAGAAAATAGGTGCAGGAGTAGGCCATTCGGCCCTTCGAGCTAGCACCACCATTCAATAAGATCATGGCTGATCATTCACCTCAGTACCCCTTTCCTGCTTGCTCTCCATACCCCTTGATCCCTTTAGCCGTAAAACCATACCTAATTCCCTCTTGAATATATCCAACAAACTGGCATCAACGACTCTCTGTGGTAGGGAATTCCACAGGTTAACAACTCTCTGAGTGAAGAAGTTTCTCCTCATCTCAGTCCTAAATGGCTTGCCCCTTAACCTTAGACTATGTCCCCTGGTCCTGGACTTCCCCAACATCAGGAACACTCTTCCTGCATCTAACCTGTCCAGTCCCGTCAGAATTTTATATGTTTCTATGAGATACCCTCTCATCCTTCTAAATTCCAGTGAATACAGGCCCAGTCGATCCAGTTTCTCCTCATATGTCAGTCCTGCCATCCCAGGAATCAGTCTGGTGAACCTTTTCTGCACTCCCTCAATAGCAAGAACGTCCTTCCTCAGATTAGGAGACCAAAACTGAACACAATATTCCAGGTGAGGCCTCACTAAGGCCCTGTACAAATGCAGTAAGACCTCTCTGCTCCTATACTCAAATCCTCTAGCTATGAAGGCCAACATACGATTTGCCTTCTTCACTGCCTGCTGTACCTGCATGCCAACTTTCATTGACTGATGTACCATGACACCCAGGTCTTGTTGCACCTCCCCTTTTCGTAATCTGCCGCCATTCAGATAATATTCTGCCTTCGTGTTTTTGCCACCAAAGTGGATAACCTCACATCTGCCATGTGTTTGCCCACTCACCCTGCAGCCTTTTAGTGTCCTCCTCACAGCTCACACCGCCACCCAGTTTAGTGTCATCTGCAAACTTGGAGATATTACACTCAATTCCCTCATCCAAATCATTGATGTATATTGTAAAGAGCTGGGGTCCCAGCACGGAGCTCTGCGGCACCCCACTAGTCACTGCCTGCCATTCTGAAAAGGACCCGTTTATTCCTACTCTCTGCTTCCTGTCTGCCAACCAGTTCTCTATCCACGTCAATACATTACCCCAATACCATGTGCTTTAATTTTGCACACCAATCTCGTGTGGGACCTTGTCAAAAGCCTTTTGAAATTCCAAATACACCACATCCACTGGTTCCCGCCTGTCCACTCTACTAGTTACATCCTCAAAAAATTCTGGAAGATTTGTCAAGCATGATTTCCCTTTCGTAAATCTATGCTGACTTGGACCGATGCTGTCACTGCTTTCTAAATGCGCTGCTATTTTATCTTTAATAATTGATTCCAACATTTTCCCCACTACTGATGTTAGGCTAACCAGTCTATAATTCCCCGTTTTTTCTCCTCCTCCTTTCTTAAAAAGTGGTGTTACATTAGCTACCCTCCAATCCATAGGAACTGATCCAGAGTTGATAGACTGTTGGAAAATGATCACTAATGCATCCACTATTTCGTAAATATGGAAACCAAAACTGTACGCAGTATTCTAGGTGTGGCCTCACCAATACCTTGTATAGCTGTAGCAAGACTTCCCTGCTTTTATACTCCATCCCCTTTGCAATAAAGGCCAAGATACTATTGACCTTCCTGATCACTTGCTGTACTTGCATACTATCCTTTTATGTTTCATGCACAAGTACCCCCAGGTCCCGCTGTACTCCGGCTCTTTGCAATCTTTCTCCATTTAAATAACAACTCGCTCTTTGATTTTTTTCTGCCAAACTGCATGACCTCACACTTTCCAACATTATACTCCATATTATCTCCAACCCCATGAAATTTTATCTTGTGCAGTAACTTTTTATGTAGCACCTTATCAAATGCCTTCTGGAAATCCAAATACACCACATCCACTGGTTCCCCTTTATCCACCCTGCTCGTTATATCCTCAAAGAACTCCAGCAAATGTGTCAAACATGATTTCCCTTTCATAAAATCATGCTGACGCTGCTTGATTGAATTGTTTTTCCAAATGTCCTGCTACTGCTTCCTTAATAATGGACTCCAGCATTTTCCCAATGACAGATGTTAGGCTAACTGGCCTATAGTTTCCTGCTTTTTGTCTGCCTCCGTTTTTAAATAGGGGCATTACATTTGTGGTTTTCCAATCTGCTGGGACCGCTCCAGAATCCAGGGAATTTTGGTAGATTACAACCAATGCATCCACTATATCTGCAGCCACATCTTTTAAGACCCTAGGATGCAAGCCATCATGTTCAGGGGACTTGTTCACCTTTAGACCTATTATTTTACTGAGTACTACTTCGTTAGTAATCGTGATAGTGAAACAAGCAGTCTGATCCAAGGCTTCAAAAGGGGAGTGTCACAGTATAGAAGACGCTAGACCAATTTGCTGCAAGCCACGTCCCATACCATATGCACTCAAGGAGAAAGTTGAGCAAGAACTCAAAAGACTAGAGACTGAGAACATTATCTCTAAGGTAGATCAATGTAATTGGGCTACACCCATTGTTGTTGTACCCAAGTCCGATGGTAAGGTAAAATTGTGTGGGGATTATAAATTAACTATAAACCAATTTCTAGAGAGTAATCTCCCTAATATATTGCCAATTGTAGAAGATTTGTTTACAACACTGACAGGTGGTTAGATCTTCTCAAAGTTAGATCTCACAAATGGCTACTTACAACTTGAACTAGATGAGGAGTCCAAGTCATGCTTGACCATAAATACTCATCTAGGCCTAAGAGGCGACCATTTAGAGTGTCTTCCGCCCCCACCATATTCCAAGGTGTGATGAACCAGATTTTGCAAGGTAGTATGTTATTTAGATGACATACTAATTTCAGCACCAAACAGGCAAAATACATAATAATATATTGAATGAAATGCTCAAATGGCTAGAGAAGCACAGAGTACGAGTGACTGCTCACAAGTGTGAGTTATTTCAAAACTCAGTGGAGTACTTAGGGCACAGAGTAGACAAAGATGGTTTATATCGAACCAAGGGAAAGCTGGATACAATTAGAAATGCACCCACTCCCAAGAATGTCACTGCACTTTGATCATTTTTGGGTCATTTGAACTATTATGGGAAGTTTCTACCAAATTTGGCTACAGTGTTACATCCACTGAATGACCTGTTGAAAAAACAGGTCGATTGGGAAATGGTCAGAAAAATGCGACGCAGCATTCAAGAAGTGTAAAAGCCAGTTGTTAGAGAGCACCATGTTAGTTAACTATGACGTATCTAAGGAGATCATGCTGGCATGAGATGCCTCTCTGTATTGAGTTGGGGCAGTGATCTCTCATGTACTATGTAGTGTGGAGGAGAGACCAATTGTTTTTGCTTCACGCACTCAGTGCCAGTGTGCGTAATTATGCGCAAATCGAAAGGGAAGCTTTGGCATAAATTTTGGGGGTCAAGAAGCTCAACAAATACTTGTATGACCATAAGTTTACTATCTTTACAGTCCATGGGCTAGATTTTCCACTTTTTTTGTATGCATACCGCTCACTTAACATCCATTTTAACACTGAAATGACGTACAACGCCCAGATATCGCCCATTTAGATACAAAATGGAAATGGACACCCATTTTTTGGATACTTATCGCCGAGCGTTACTTTCCCCATGTGTGTAATGCCGGGAAAAAATAAGATCGCCCGCCCACTTTTTTGGGGTGGTATCATCAGAATGGGCAACACCAACGCCCATAATATCGCCCAGCGTTACTTTCCGCACATAATTAACGTCGAGATTCAATAATACCGAGTGCCCACTTTATTTTGTCGTAAAGATCACATTTGCCGAAACTAACGCCCAGGAGATCGCCTAGTGTCACTTTCACCACCTCGCACACATCTCGCCCACAATATCGTACGACCAAAAAACCGCCTGGTAAAAGTGGAACTAACCAGCACTACTCACAGCGATATGGACGCCATGTTCTAAATCACATGTCGCATCATTTAAAAGGCTGCTCTGCTTTAACTTCAGGGGAGTTCGGATATACTCTGGAGGTCTTTGGAGGTGATGTGAACATCTGAACAAACATCTCTATCATACTGTGAACAATTGGAATTTAATAGGTGCCTTCATCGGGACATTCATTCTTTGTGACCAATTGGTGAAAACAGATAGCTATTGGAATGGGGCCTGTCCTTTCTCATCCTCTCTTGGTGACCAATTACATGCTGCAGACTCGAGATGGCAGAAGGTACGCTCCACAGCATTATGTGCCCAATGCAAGCCGTGCCAGACTGATGAGGAGGACCAGACGTTACACCCCCCCACAAGTACAGGGACAAGCAGTCAACTTGCCTGACACCACCTGCCTTCGGAGACTGTGCTTCCACAAAGAGGTTATCAGTGAGGTATGCCAGCTCATAAGGGGAGATCTGCAGCCAGCCAGCACCATCAGTACTGCACTGTTCATCAAGGTCAAAGTCATCGTGGCACTGTCGTTCTACGCATTGGGTTCTTTATGGCCTCAGCTGGCGACATTTGCAGTCTAGCTCGATGCCACACATTGTTTAATTAGACAGGTCACTGAAGCCCTGTACGCATGCAGAATGGACTTTATCAGCTTCCCTATGACCAGGGAGGCTCAGACTGAGAGGGCTTTAGGATTCTACCAAATTGCTAACTTCCCCTTGGTGCAGGGAGCATTAGACTGTACGCACATCACGATATGGGCACCTTTTCAGGATGCAGAGGTTTCCAGGAACCGCAAGGGATTTCACTCCCTGAATGTGCAATTCGTTGTCAACCACCAGCAAATTATTATGGCGGTGAATGCAAAATTTCCGGGCAGCATCCATGATGCTCACATCCTGCGTGAGAGCACTGTATCTGACTTGTTTAACAATCATCCACAAGGTCAATGCTGGATGCTTGGTGACAAAGGATATGGCCTTGCCACCTGGCTGATGACTCCCCTGCGTGACACCCACACCGAAGCCGAGAAGCAATACAATGAGAGCCACAGAGCCACTCGCAATATCGTGGAGAAAACCATTAAAGTGTTTAAGCAGCACTTTAGATGCCTGGACCACTCAGGTGGTGAGCTCCAATACTACCCTGAGCAGGTAGCTCAATTCGTGCTGCACAACTTGGCTATCAGGAGGGGACAAGAATTGCCAGAAGAGTCCGACAGTCCACCTCAGCAGAGCGAGGAAGAGGAGAACGAGGAGGTGGATGCTGACATCGGCCCAGACAATCAGGCTGATGCTGAAGCCATGTCCCTGCCCCTCTGTAGACTGCATGAAAGGGCCCGTGGTGGCATAATAGCTGTAAGCCTGAAAGAACGTTGGAGGTATTTACAAGGCTGACACACTGCTGGGTGTGCAGGTCATACACCAAAGTGGGCATCACCTTGGTGACAGTTAAAGTTTAAGTTGATTGAAGTTAAGTGTAATTATACCCTTTGATGTTAAGGAATCACCAGCGTGTAACGGTGCAGCTATCTGAGCCAATGCGCAGCAAGGTTTTGCTAAATAAATAACATTTAAACCGAACATTTGTCTGAAATCATAAGTATTTCTGTAAAAACCAACCCTTCACCCCGCCCCCCCCCCCCCCCCCCCCACCGCCCTGCCGCTTCTCCTCCCCACCTCTACCCCTTCCCCTCCTGACTCCAAGCTGCCTGGCCGAGAAGCTCCTCAGGCGATGCTTCATTGAGGAGTGGATGACAGCCGAACCGCTGCTTGGACGGATGCGGGAGAGGACGGTCCCGAGGTGGGAATGTGTTCCGAGCTAGAAGCAAGATGTTGTTCCTGGCTCTCATGTGTCGTTGGCAATGGTGGTGTGGCACCTTGGGGTGCAGTGCCGCGCTCCGGGACCACTGGGAGCCCTCTGCTACCAGTGTTCCTGGCGACCAGCTCCAGGGCCTCCTCCATTCCTTCCATGTTATATATTATTTGTTGGACAAAAACTCGGTGCCAACTATGTTCTTGATGCTTAATAGGCTTTTTGCTGCTGGTGAATCTCCCTCGTGCCTCCCACCACAGCCGCACACGCTTTTAGACCCTCTCTGCTCCCTCTCTCTCTCTCTCTCTCTCTGTTTCCTCTTCTGCACATGTAATGATGACCCCTGACCTCCTGAATCGCAGGAAATGAGCGTTGCCATGCCATTGCTAAGGACAGCGACACTTTATGACAGAAGGTTAGAGAGATCATATAGCTCGTGGTAATGCCCAATTTCAAAAATGGAGACGAGGATCTTTGAAAATGGGCGACAAGCCAGCGATCTGAAAACCCATTTTTACCACCCATGCCGGAAATAACGCCCATTTTTGGGTAATCTGCACAAAAATATAAAATCTAGCCCCTGACAGCAATCCTCCATCCAAAGTCACCTGTTCCAACATTAGCTGCAGCCCGAATGCAGAGATAGGCTTTAATTTTGTCAGCATACACATATGACATTGAGTACAGATGATCAGATGATCACAGTAATGCTGATGCTATGTCTAGATTGCCATCCCCATCACAAGTTACACCCGATAGGGAAGAAGTGTTCTATATTTCATACATTGATGAACTGCCAGTCACAGCTGAAGAGATTGGTAGAGCAACCAACTGTGACCCAGTTATGTCAAAGGTGTATGATTACATCGCAAATGGCTAGCCAAACCAGGTAACAGAGAAAGATATTCATCCATACTTCATTCGTAGGAATGAATAATCAGTGGATAAAGATTATATCAAGGGGGATGCAAGCGTGGTTATACCAAATAAATTCAGATCCAAATTATTAGGAGGAGATCTTCATGACCAGTACCTGGGAATGTGCTTGACTAAGAGTTTTGCATGCAGTTACTTATGGTGGCCAGGTCTAGATAAAGATATAGAGTACATCATTAGTCAATGTACAACATGTCAATCGGTAAGCAAGAAACCACCATCAGTACCGTTACAGCCATGGAAATGGCCTCCCTGGGTGAGGCAAAGGTTACATATCGATGTTCTGAGCTAAAAGGACAGCAATTGTTCACTGTGATTGATAGCCATTTGAAGTGGGTAGAGGTTTTTCCAATGCAGATAATAACAAGTAAAACATTAGATATTTTGTGAAGGTTATTTTCTTCATATGATCTCCCAGAAGAAATTGTTTCTGATAATGGACCATAATTTTGGTTAGAAGAATTTGCACAGTTCACAGGCAAAAATGATGTGAAACATACCAAGAAGAAGAGAAGAAGGAGAGTGATGAGAAAGAAGAAATACCACCACTCAATCTGACACTCACAGCCACCAGCTCAGATACTGGCATAGCACCAACTTTAGAGGGTAGCTTAGAGGCAGGATCTGCACGTGGTGAGTCATCGGGCATGAGTGAGCTACAACCAGGGCAAGGGGAAAGGATAGCTCAGGTTCCAGCTCCTCAGAAGGCGAGGTCACATGAGTTCTGCTGCAGAGGACTCAGATGGGCACTTCAATGGGGTGCCCCACAGAAGAATGCTGATGGGTATGCAAAGCAAAATGCTTGTTGCATTGGCAGGCCTGCCAGAAAGCCTGTGTGCAATGTCAAAAAGCATGGAAGATTCCAGCATTAACCTTACACAGTGCTTTGTGCAGAGCTTGGCCCACACTTTTCAGCATGGAAGCGGTGGACAGATCCATTAGCACACTTATGGAACCAACCATCATACAGTGTCTGATGTCTCAGCATCCATTGCAGCACACGCACAAGCCACTCAATGTCTGAGTGCTGTAATGGACGCTCAGACTGGTCAAGTAACAGCCTAACATAGTCATATTCACAGAATCATACATTTCAGCCAAAGTCCCAGACTCCTCCATCACTATTCCTGGGTGTGTCCGACAGACCCATCAAAGGTGGCAGCACAGTGGTGTACAGTCAGGACGGAGTGGCTGTGGGGGACCTCACATTAAACACAGTCCCTGTGAAGTCTTATGGCATTAGGTCAAACATGGGCAAGGAATTCTCCTGCTGATTACCGCCCTCTCTCAGCTGATTGATCAGTGCTCCTCCATGTTGAACACCACTTGGAAGAAGCACTGAGGGTAGCAAAGGTGCAGAATGCACTCTGGGTGGGGGACATTAATGTTCATCACCAAGAGTGTCTTGGTAACACCACTACTGATGGAGCTGGTCAGGTCTTAAAGGACATAGCTGCCAGAGTGGGCCTGCGGTAGATGGTGAGAGAACCAACATGAGGGGAAAACCTTCTTGACCTCGTCCACACCAAACTACCTGTCGCAAATGCATCTGTCCATGACAATATTGGTAGAAGTGACCACTGCGCAGTCCTTGTGGAGACAAAGTCCTGGCTTCACACTGAGGACACCCTCCATCGTGTTGTGTGGCATTACCACCGTGCTAAATGGGATAGATTCAGAACAGATCTAGCAACGCTAAATTGGGCCTCCATGAGGTGCAATAAGCCATCAGCAGCAGCAGAATTATTTACCACCTCAATCAATAACCCAATGGCCCGGTATATCCCTCACTCTATCATTACCATCAAGCAATCGGGACAACACTTTATCAATGAGGAGTGTAGAGGAGCATGTTAGGAGCAGCACGAGGCATACCTAACAATGAGGTGCCATCCTGGTGAAGCTACAACACAAGATGCCATGAATGCTAAACAGCAGAAGCAGCATGCTAAAGACTGAGCTGTGATCCCACAACCAATGGATCAGATCAAAGCTCTGCAGTCCTGTCACATCCAGGCATGAACGGTGGTGGACAATTAAACAACTAATGGCAGGAGGAGGTTCCATGAATATCCCCATCCTTAATGATAACGGAGACAAGCAGTGAGTGAAAAAAACAAGGCTGAAGTGTTTGCAACCATCTTCAGTCAGAAGTGCGAAGTGGATGATCCATCTCATCTTCAGCCAATTCAATTCACTCCACGTGATATCAAGAAAAGGCTGAGCGCACTGGATACAGCAAAGGCTATGTGCCACGACATCATTTTGGATGCTGTGCTGAAGATCTTTGCTGCAGAACGAACCGCACCTCTAGCCAAGCTGTGCCAGTACAGCTACAACACTGACATCTACCCGACAATGTGGAAAATTGCCAAGATATGTCTTGACCACTTACCGCCCCTTCATCCTATTATCAATCATCAAGTGATGGAAGGTATCATTGACAGTGCTATCACGTGACACTTACTCACCACTCAGTTTCAGACCTCATTACAGCCTTGGTCCAAACATGAACATAAGAACAAAAGAAATAGGAACAGGAGTAGGCCATTTGGCCCCTCTAGCCTGTTCCATCATTCAATGAGATCATGGCTGATCTTCGACCTCAACTCCACTTGCCTGCACTATCCCTGGATTCCCTTAATATCCAAAAATCTATCGATCTCTGTCTTGAATATACTCAACGACTGAGCTTCCATAGCCCTCTGGGGTAGAGAATTCCAAAGATTCATAACCCTCTGAGTGAAGAAATGTTTCCTCATCTCAGTCCTAAATGGCTGACCCCTTATTCTGAGACTGCGACCCCACTTCTAGATTCTCCAGCCAGGGTGTAGAGTATCAAATAACTCCACGAGGCTAAGTACGATGAACTAGTTCAGGCATGACCTTACTCCAGCTTATTTATTCTCAAAATGAGGATTCAACATGGCTGCCAACATTTTATACACGGCTTGCACGTGTCTGCCAGTGACCATTGGGACTCCGACAGTCGCGCCCTCCGGTGGCAGGTAAAACCCAGTTAACATACATAACACAGGGATACATCCTCCCTGCATCCTGCATCTACCCTGTAATAATTTTGTATGCTTTAATGAGATCACCTCTCATTCTTCTAAACTCTAGAGAATATAGGCCTAATCTACTCAATCTCTCCTCATAGGACAATCCCCCCCATCCCATGAATCAGTCTGGTGAACCTTCAGTGCACTCCTTCTATGGCAAATATATCCTTCCTTAGGTAAGGAGACCAAAACTGTACACGATACTCCAGGTGCGGTCTCGCCAGGGCCCTATATAATTGCAGTAAGACGTCTTTACTCTTATACTCAAATCCAATAATAAAGGCCAACATACTATTTGCTCTCTTAATTGCTTGCTGTACCTGCATGCTAATTTTCAGTGATTCGTGCCCAGGTTCCTCTGAACACCAACATTTCCCAATCTCTCACCATGTAAAAAATACTCTGCTTTTCTATTTTTCCTACCAAAGTTGATAACTTCACATTTATCCACATTATATTCCATTTGCCACATTTCTGTTCACTCACTTAGCCTGTCCATATCCCCTTGAAGCCTCTTTGCATCCTCCTCACAACTTACATTCCCACCTAGCTTTGCATCATCAGCAAACTTGGATATATTACATTTGGACCCCTCATCCAAATCATTGATATAGATTGTGAATAGCTGAGGCCCAAGCACTGATCCTTGCGGTACCCCACTAGTTACAGACTGCCAACCAGTAAAAGAACTGTTTATTCCTACTCTGTTTTCTGTCCATTAACCAATCCTCAATCCATGATAGTATCTTACCCCCAATCCCATGAGCCCTAATTTTGTTTAATAACCTCTTGTGTGGCACCTTATCGAACGCCTTCTGAAAATCCAAATACACCACATCCCTTATCTATTCTGCTAGTTACAACCTCAAAAAAAATGATTTCCTTTTCATAAATCCGTGTTGACTTTGCCCAATCCTATTATTATTTTCTAAGTGCCCTGTTACCATGTCCTTAATAAAAGATTCTAGCATTTTCCCTACTACTGATGTCAGGTTAACTGGTCTGTAGTTCCCAGTTTTCTCTCCCTGTCCTTTCTTAAATAGTGCGGTTACGTTTGCTACCTTCCAATCTGCAGGAACATCTTGGTAGATGACAACCAATGCCTCCACTATTTCTGACTTCATTCAGACTTGGGTTGATAAGTGGTAAATAACATTTGCACCACACAAGTGTCAGGCAACGACTATCTCTAACAAGCAAGAGGCTTACCATGGCCACTTGACATTCAACAGCATTACCATAGCGGATTCCCCACCATCAACACCCTGGGGGTCACCATTGACCAGAAATTTAACTGCACCAGCCACATAAATACTGTGGCTACAAGAACAGGTCAGAAGCTGGGAACTCTGGAGAGTGACTCACCTCCCGACTCCCAAAGCCTTTCCACCATCTACAAGGCACAAGTCAGGAGTGTGATAGAATATTCTCCACTTGTCTGGATGAGTGCAGCTCCAACAACACTCAAGAAGCTTGACACCATCCAGGACAAAGCAGCCCATTTGATTGGCACCCCATCCACCATCTTAAACATTCACTAGCTGCACCACTGGTGCATCGTGTTTACCATCTACAGGATGCACTGCAGCAACTCGCCAAGACTTTTTCTACAGCACCTCCAAAACCCACGACCTCTACCACCTAGAAGGACAAAGACAGCAGGTGCATGGGAGCACCATCATCTGCAAGTTCCCCTCCAAGTCACACACCATCCTGACTTGGAAATATATCGCCTGGAACTCCCTCCCTAACAGCACTGAGAGAGTACTTTCACTACACGAACTACAGCGGTTCAAGAAGGCAGCTGACCACTGACTTCTGAAGAGCAATTATGGATGGGCAATAAATGCTGGTCTTTTCATGGACGCCCTAATCCCATGAATGAATTTTAAAAATCGTTTGTTCAAATGGGAAAAATGCTTAGGTGAAAAAAGTTACAATAGCACTTTATATTACAGACATTGGATAGAATCAGTGACAACAAAAGGCTTCTAATAATCGGTGCTGGGACCACCGTTCACCATTTACACAAACAATTTAGACTCGGGAATCAGAAGTACAATTTCTAAATTTACACATGACACTAAATTGTTAATACAGAGGAGGACTGTGACAAAATACAGGAAAGCATTAATAAACTTGCAAAATGGCATGCAATTGGCTAATGTACTTCAATATAGATAAGTGCGAGGTAATACATTTTGGTAGGAAGAATAAAGAGGCCACATCCTCCTTGGAATATAAGTATCTAAATGGGGTACAGGAACAGATATAGAGATCTGGGGGAACAGATATAGAGATCACTAAATCTAGAGGGATAGAATTGAAAAGGAGAGAAACTAATATAAATCGTTAGTTAGACCATATTTGGAGTTCTGGAATCAGCTCCACATTGTAAAAAGGAATATAGAGGCACTGGAGAAGGCACAAGAAAGATTTACTAGAACTGAGAGGTTAAACCTATCGGGAAAAATTGAACAGGCTGGGGCTCTTTTCTCTAGAAAAGAGAAGATGGAGGGGTGACCTGATAGAGGTCTTCAAGATTATGAAGGAGTTTAATAGCATTAACATAGAGAAGATGTTTCCAATTATGGGCAAGACCAGAACTAAGGGCCAAAAATATAAGATAGTCATTAATAAATCCAATAGGGAATTCAGAAAAAACTTCTTTACCCAGAGAGTGATTAGGATGTGGAACTCGCTACCACAGGGAGTAATTGAGGGGAATAGCATAGATACATTTAAGAGTAATCTAGATAAGCACTTGAGGGAGAAAGGAATAGAAGGATATTGATGAGCTAGATGAAGAAGGGTGGGAGGAGGCTTGAATGGATCATAAACACGGGCATAGACCTGTTGGGCCGAATAGCCTGTTTATGTGCTGTATTACTTTGTTAAACTTTGTGATATGTGTTAGAAAATCAATTTCTCAAGAATATTTGCATTCGACTAATAACATAGAGCGCAACAAAAAGGCTAGGATTACATCAGACTTTTAGTAGAATGATTATGGGCATTCAAGAGGGACAAGCAAGGCAGAAGAAATAGGTTATGTCATTTGTACATAATAGCCATCCTCACAGAAATAAATTTAGCATATTAGAACAACAAAGATCATCTATCAGCCACAAATATGATGAGCCACACTCAGCCTGTAGATCGAGGAGTGAAGTGAAATTTCAAGAGTGTCTAACATTGCCACTTGAGTGATATAATCACATCATAGGGAAAGGAAAGACAACAAGCTACATCAATGCTGTGCAGGTCATGCAGATTCATTGCCATGTATGGAAACCAAAAGAAATTGTTACAGCAATTGAACTTTCATAAAATGAAAGAACTACAGAACAGTTTTCTCTTGTAGTTAAGGATGTAAACAAGGACATGAAAAGCCTAATTGCTGGCATTAACTTTGAAAAGATAAACATGGATGAATGTGTTCAAAACTGTACTGAGCTTATAGATGTAGCAATTATTTTTGCTGTCAATGCAGAAGAGGATGATGACAATTTGCTGAATTGATCATCCACTTAAGCGAAGCTTGGTACAGATACAGCGTCGAAAATCGGGAGTTCCAAAATCCGCACTGTTCCGGAATCCGGACACCAGGACAATCCGTGGCGGGGTCGGCCACCGCCCCCCGACCCCCGGTCCGTTGCTGGACTTCCTCCCCCTGGGCCACCGCCGACCTCTCCCCTGCCTCGGGCCGCCGCCGACTCCCAAGGCCCCGCCACCCATCACACCCCCCCGCTCCTTCCCTCGGCCTGGCCCCCCCACCCACCCGCTCCTTACCTCGGTCCCTTCCCCCCCCGCTCCACCTTCCTCACCTCGGCCCAGGCATTTCCGGACTCGGGATGTCGAAAAGACGTTCAGAAGTTCGGAAATGCACACACACCTGGGCTCGGGCATTTCCAGATTTGGGACATCGGGACATCAGAAAGATGTTCCGAAGTCTGAAAATACCCAGAATCCAGAGTGGCCTCAGTCCCAAGGCTTCCGGATTTTTGACGCTGTACCTGTAATGATTAACAAATATTAATTGATGAAGACAATGTGCAAATGCGTGTCCATGTATTACGTAAAGTGCAAAGAAACTCATTTCAACTTTGTACTCATGTCCAAATTCTCATAGTACTCATATAGGATGCTATGGGAATTTCATAGAATCACTGGGCCCAAAATTGCCCAGGAGTTGTTCCGTTTTTTTGGAGCAACTTGATTTTTCTGGATTATCTTAAAAATCCTCATTTTGCACATTCAATTTGCGCCAGTGTAAGTGAGTTCGTTAGGATTTTTTTAGTTTAGTTTAGTTTTGTTCAAAAGGGGGCATTACCAGCCATCTATGCCCGTTTTGGCCATTTAAGTCACTTTGGACAGCTAATAGTTGCTCCAAACTAAGTAGGCGAGCACTTCTGTGCACATTCAAGAAGCATAAATACCATCAATAATAAAGAAAAAATAAAACTTAAGTCCTACCTTCCTAACTCGGCCCGGGAAGTCAGCGGGCCAGCCGGTGAGAGAGGCCACTCGGCCGGGGATAGGTGCGGACGGGACGACCGGGCGGGAGAGCACAGGGAACTGGCCACAGGCTCACAGAACACACACACAGGCAGGCTGGGCTGGGCTCGCCCAACACACAGGCTGTAGGAATCAATGGACAGCGGGCCGGGCAGCTGGTGTGAGAGACCACTCGGCCTGGGATAGGGGCAGGATGCATCGGCTCCCATGCTGCAGCACGCATCATCATCATCATGGGAGGAGCTACTGCAGATGCGCGAAGGCTCTAATGCGCATGTGGACAGCTGTCGGCACTCTTTCACGTGCAGGGCCCTAGCTCCGCCCCCCCCAATGGAATCGCCACACCACGCCAAGCCCCGCGAGAGTCGACAGAGCAGCCAAAATCCAGGGACATCTTTTTGGCACCATTTTGAGCCTAGGAAGTTGGCCCATCTCATGTGAGTGCACCAAAAAAAATGGGTGGGTCAAATTTGGGCCCCATAGAATGGTTACAGCACGGAAGGCGGCCATTCAGCCCGACAAGCCCGTGCCGACTCTCAGCTAGTCCCACACCCCGCCCTTTTCCCGTAGCCCTGCAATTTGTTTTCCTTCAGATACTTATCAAGCTCCCTTTTGAAAGATAAAATTGAGGCTTCCTCCACCACCCTTTCTGGCAGTGCATTCCAGATCTTAACCATTCACTGAATAAAAAAGTTTTTTCTTACATTGCCTTTAGTTCTTTTGCCAATCATCTTAAATCTGTGTCTTCTGGTTCTCGACCCTTCTGCCAATGGGAACAGTTTCTTTCTATCTACTCTGTCCAGATCCCTCATAATTTTGAAGATCTCTATCAAATCTTCTCTCAATTTTCTCTACTCCAAGGAGAACAACCTCAGCTTCTCCAGTTTATCAATGTAACTGAAGTCCCTCATTCCTGGAATCGTTCTCGTAAATCTTTTCTGCAAATTCTCTAAGGCCATCACATCCTTCCTAAAGTGCCCAGAATTTGACACAGTACTTCAGTTGGGGCCGAACCAGTGTTTTATACAGGTTCATCATAATTTCCACACTTTTGTACTCTATACCTCAATGAAGCCCAGGATCCCGTAAGCCATTTTAACTGCTTTCTCAACCTGCCCTGCCACCTTCAACAATTTATGCATACATATCTCCAGGTCTCTCTGTTCGTGCACCCCTTTTAGGATTGTACCATTTAGTCGTCTCCTCATTCTTTCTACCAAAATGCATCACTTCACATTTTTCTGCGTTAAATTTAATCTGCCTGTCTATGTCTTCGTGACGTCTATCACTCTCCTCCTCACTGTTCACCATACTTCCAAGTTTTGTGTCATCTGCAAATTTTGAAATTGTGCCCTTTACACCCATGTCCAAGACATTAAATATATATATTAAGATAAGCTGTGATCTTAGAACCGACTCCTGGGGAACACCATGTACACCTTCCTCCAGTTCAAAAAACAACCGTTCACTACTACTGTCTGCTTCCTGTCACTTAGCCAATCTCATATCCATGCTGCCACTGTCCTTTTTATTCCATGGGCTTCAATTTTGCTGGCAATCCTATTATGTGGCACTTTATCGAACACCTTTTGGAAATCCATGTACACTACGTCAACCGCATTGCCCTCATCAAACCTTTCTGTTGCCTCATCAAAAAACTTGATCAATTCGGTTAAACACGATTTGCATTTAACAAATCGTGCTGGGTTTCCTTAATTAATCCACCCCTGTCCAAGTGACTGTTAATTTTGCCCCTGATTACTGTTTCGAAATGCTTCACCACTACCAAGGTTAAACTGACTGGCCTGTAGTTGCTGGGTTTATCTTTACACCCTTTTTTGAACAATGGTGTAACATTTGCAATTCTCCAGTCCTCTGGCACCACCCCTGTATCTATGGAGGATTGGAATATTAAGGCCAGTACCTCTTCAAATTTGGATTTGAATACAAAGTAAATGTCGAATGAATAGGAGAAGATTAAATACATTCCTCTAGAAATTAAGTTATCTTTAGAGAACAAGGTATAAAATCATATATTAACCTTATGATGTATTTGGAACCTTACAACCCTAGATATTGAAGCCTTATAAATGCCCATGAGTTTTCTTTAGTATTGTGAACATATTTTTGTTAGATTTCTGGTCATTATTTAATGCTAATTTTTATACATCGAAACTAAAAGATTAGGGAAATTATTAAGCCATTGAATCTTAAAAATATTAAGACATTTCAATATATTGAAACATCAAAAATTTTCTAAGAATAATTGCTGTAATCTAGTTTGTGTGCATTCATATTACCAAAAGCTACAACTTGTACATTTTGCAATAAAACCAGTTTAAAATATAGTACAGGCATTTACAGAACATTTACAGTGCCACAGTAGGTAAAGCAAGATGTTAATCCAAAAAAGTCACTTCCCTCTGATTGCCTTCTGGCAGTCATCCTTTCTTGTTCAATCATTCTTTGCACTTAATGTAATACACTGAGGCACATTTGCACATTGTCTTCATCAATTAATATTTGTTCATCATTAACAAGCCTCGCTTAAGTGGATGACCAATTCAGCAAACTGTCATCATTGTCTTCTTCACTTTCACCTCTTCTGCATTGACAGCAAAAATAATTGTTTCTTCTACAGGCTCAGCAGTGTTTCCAACACATTCATCCATGTTTATCTTTTCAAAGTTAATGCCAGCAATTAGGGCTTCCATGTCCTCGTTTACATCATTAACTACAAGAGAAAACTCTTCCATAGTTGTTTCATTCATGAAAGCTCAGTCACGATAACAATTTATTTTGGTTTCCATACGTGGTAATTAATGTGCATGACCTGCACAGCATTGATGTAGCCTGTTTCTCAACTTTCCTTATGATGTGATTGCATCACTTATCAGGTGGCAATGTTAGGCACCCTTGAAATTTCATTTCATTCCTAAATCTACAAGCTGAGTGTGCATCATATTTGGGGCTGGTAGATGATCTTTGTTGCTCAGTAAGAATGGCTATTATATACAATTGGTATAACCTTTTCCTTCTTGCCTTGTCCCTGTCGAATTTCTACTCTCATTCTATTAAAAGTCTGACGCCATCCTAGCCATTTTGTTGCTCTGTGTTATTAGTAGATGCAAATGTTCCTGAGAAATGGATTTGCCAATACATTTTAGAGGCCTTTTCTTGTCACTGATTCTCCACAGTGTTTGGACTGTAAGGCGCCAATTGCTGCTTTTTCCATTTGAGCATTTTTGTCTTTTGAAGCCAAGTGTTGCAAGAGTTTGTAAATGAAGAAAAAAAAACTGTTACAAATGTTCCCAGGACAATAATATGCACAATGTAGAGTGCTGCATTGATCTTTTGTTTCTGGCATGATAGAGTGGCCCTTATCATTGATCATTCAAAATATCATCCCACGCTACTTTTAAAATTGTGAACCAACCAAGCCAACACTGCCTCGGAAGTCATCATCAGCAGAACTAAGTGCCTTGTCTTTCTCAATGAGCGAATGACTTCTGCGAGGGCTGGGCTTGTTCTCATTTGTGTGCTACTCTACTCTACTCTACTCTACTCTACTCTACTCTACTCTACTCTACTCTACTCTACTCTACTCTACTCTACTCTACTCTACTCTACTCTACGGCAAATGAGCCAAAAGTGGGCAGCAGAAACGTTACAAGGACACCCTCAAAGCCTCCCTGATAAAGTACGACATTCTCACTGACACCTGGTAGTCCCTGGCCCAAGACCGCCCTAAGTAGAGGAAGTGCATCCGAGAGGGCGATGAGCACCTAGAGTCTCAATGCCGAGAGCATGCAGCAAGAGCGTGCGGCAAACCAGTTCCACCCACTCCTTCCCTCAACAACTATCTGTCCCACCTGTTACAGAGTCTGTGGCTCTTGTATTGGACTGTTCAGCCACCAAAGAACTCACTTCAGGAGTGGAAGCAAGTCTTCCTCGATTCCAAAGGACTGCCTATGATGATGATGATGCTGCTTCTTCCAGTTGCAAAAATTGACTGTTCTGCTCTCACTTGTTGAGGTTACCATTGACTTTACATGCTAGCAGAGTTTTGAGTTTTTCTATGGCTACAATAACAGTGCATTTGACAACTACTCTGAACAATTTGAATTTATTCAAGATACTGCTGCAATGGCTATCATGTCAGTGGCATCTAATATTGGTGGAATTTCCACATGCTTTTGCTTTGCCAATGCTTAAATGGTCCAAAAATTGTGGTCCGTGGCGTAGCTCTGGAGTACGCCACTGGCCTGTGAAAAGAATACACATCTACCTGATGGGGGCCCTCCTTTGTAAATTGCTCTCTGATGCTGTGTACTGGAAGACAGTGTAATGGCCCACGGATCCCAGGAGCGCAACCTGTGTGGAAGGGTGCCTGGGACCAAGTGGGCCTGGTCCTCCAATCAGGAAACAGAATTAGATTCCACATCATTTCAGAAGGGAATCCCACAATGAGATTTAATTACAATTACTTTACAGGATTGTAATTTAATTCCTAATTAGCTTCATTCTACCAGCTTCACTACATCTTAGTTCTGTTAGTAAACATATAATTTTGCTGATAATAATTATTACCATCATTAAAACTCCAATCTTTGCAGAAACAAGAAAAATGCATTCGATATAATTAAACTATCCAATCTCCGAGATGAAAATGGTTAAAACAGTCTTGAGGTATCGCCTTATGCTGATGCAAACAGGCCCTGCGCCAGCAATTGGTTTGTCTTTGGCCGTACGGATGATCTGTCAAAGGGTACATTGACAGATTACAAGTTCGGGATTTGTGCATGCATGGAAATCCCGAACTTGCAGGCCATTTCAAAGGCAGTCATAACTATCGCAAATTCTGGCCCCTTGTCTCTTAGGTTGAGTATGATGGTGAAGGAAATCATAATAGGATTGGGTATCATAAGTCACATGCAAACTGTAAGCTGTAAATCAGGTTTGATATGACAAATCACATGCATGCTATGCACCGTAATTGGATTCAGAATGACAAGTTATATACATACTGTAAATTGTTTGCTGGTCAGTAAGATTGGAAACCGTATCCACACACACAAAATAGCAAGGCTCAGATAATTGCCACACAAACAAATTTATTTGGCCTAGTTTTTACGTGATCTGTCAATAGATAAGAAATAGGCAGTACAACCAAAAATAAATGTTTTGCTACATCAAAATTTTATCTAAATATGTATTGTTAAATCCAATGCAATTTGATTTTAATGGCCTGGCTGGCACCCGAGCATATGAAAGTTCAATATACAGAGACTTCATTGCATTAAAAAAAAACGTCAACATCATTATCTAATCCGGGACAGTATTTGTCACTCCTCAATGGTTGGGATATAGGATCAGTTGGCTTGTAAAGTGAGAGACAAGTTGAGACTGGGGAAGAACACTGCTTCTTGGCTGCATGATGTCCAGTAGGGAAAGCAACGCTGCTGTTCCCTGGACACTATAACATAACCTGATTGAAGGTAGTGAGCCAAGCTTATAAGCTCAAGAGAACCTTTAACACAGGAAGTAACTCATCATACGGAGTTTGGTTGATAATGTCTCCATACTGATCCAATTAGAATGACTTGTTTTGTCATATATTATAACCTAGAATCATCAGTTTTGAGCAAGTACACTGTAATAATTGGAGTTTGATTAAACACATATGGCCTGTAACCTCACATGAATATTTAAAAGCCGTGACCTACCATGAAAGATTTCATACAGGCAAAACTTGCCAGAAGAACAGGATGTCCTTGAGGTTGGGCATGAAAATCAATGACAGCTGTAGAACATAACCATAGAACATAAAATTTTTTTGTAAAGGTAGTTTAACTAATATTCCACTTAAATATAACATCTTAAAAACCAGTTCAGCTGATGGCTTGTAACCAGTACTTGAACATAATTAACTATGGATGTAAATCTGAAAGATTGAGTTATTCTATAAAAATCATGCTTCTACGTGCGCCATTTCAATTATCCTTGTTGTTGCATTAGACACTGTAATATTATCTGAGTGTATTATGCACAATTCCAAGTATACTTGGCATTCAGCCAGTCAAATACAATTAAACCTTCTTCTCAACTGTTTCAGTTCGCTTTCGAAATTCAAAGTTATGTAAATAATGACAGCACCTAAAACACTGAAGCGCCAATTGGTAACATTTGTAACTTTGATTGTAAAAAATACATTCCAGGTCAAGAACTTTTTAAAGGAAATCTGAAGTCATTTGTGTTGGAGCACCACAGGGCCCAGCGTGAAGTTATATAAGAACACAAACGGCAACTGAAAAGAAAATCTTTTTGCATCATTTAAATATATTTCTAAAAGAAAATCACTTGCATTCATAATTTTCTAAATGAATACTTGCAGGCCTAGTTTCAAATTTGCATATAAGTGCTTAAACGTCAATCTTCTGATATTACATGTAGCTTCCTTCTATAATGTAAATACATTCCACTTTGCCTTGTTCCAAATTGTACTGCAATATTTAATTATTAAAATTTAAATTTAATAACAGCTAGAGTTATGATGCAAGACTATCTCGTGTCTTATCCCTGCGCTCAACTAGTAACACACAAAACAAGTTTATATCATTTAATTTTACAGAACTAGGTAACTTGATAATGGCATACTATATTAGATCTGACTGATGGATGATGAATATGTATATGTATAACTGGCTGCAAAAATCCATAATGAAAAATAAAAAGGCTAATAATTGGGGTGTATCCTGTACTGAGCCCCTTCACTTATTAGCCTTGTCCACTTGCTTGTTACCTTTGTAAATGATTTCAAAATCTTATTCTCATTTACAAATACTTCTATGGCCTCACATAACCCTACCTCTGAAATATCCTCCAGCCCTCTTTCCTCACATACCATATGGTCCTCTGACAGAAAATGCTGGAAATCTCAGCAGGTCAGGCAGCATCTGTGGAGAGGAAGTAGAGTTAACGTTTCGGGTCGATGACCCTTCCTCAGAACTGGAGAGTGTTCGAAAAGTACAGATTCTTAACAAGCACTGAAAGGGGAAGGGGAACAAAGAACACAAGGGAAAGTCTGTGATAGGGTGGAAGACAAGAGAGACAAAAGGGTTGATGGCCCAAATTCAAATGGTAATGGTAGGAGTTAGAAAAACATTAGTTAAGATAGGGTGTGAATGGCAGGAAAATGACCAACTGCCATTAGAGACAAGGAGAAAAATAGAAAAGAAAGAAACAGGCTCTGAGGGGGCGTGGGGAGGGGGCGCGGGGAGGGGGCGCGGGGAGGGGGCGCGGGGAGGGAAGGGAGCCAAAGATTGGCAACGGTTACGCTCTGAAATATTTGAACTCGATGTTGAGTCCAGAAGGCTGGAGAGTGCCTAAACGAAAGATATGGGGCTGTTCCTCGAGCTTGTGTTTAGCTTCGTTGGAACAGTGTCATCATCATCATAGGCAGTCCCTCGGAATCGAGGAAGACTTGCTTTCACTCTTAGTGAGTTCTTTGGTGGCTGAACAGTGCAATACGAGAGCCACAGGTGGGACAGATAGTCGTTGAGGGAAGGGGTGGGTGGGACTGGTTTGCCGCAAGCTCTTTGCGCTGCCTGTGCTTGATATCTGCATGCTCTCAGCGATGAGAGTCGAGGTGCTCAGCGCCCTCCCGGATGCACTTCCTCCACTTCGGGCAGTCTTTGGCCAGGGACTCCCAGGTGTCAGTGGGGATGTCGCACTTTATCAGGGAGGCTTTGAGGGTGTCCTTGTAAAGTTTCCGCTGCCCACCTTTGGCTCGTTTGCCGTGAAGGAGTTCTGAGTAGAGCGCTTGCTTTGGGAGTCTCGTATCTGGCATGCGAACTATGTGGCCTGCCCAACGGAGCTGGTCAAGTGTGGTCAGTGCTTCAATGCTGGGGATGTTGTAGTGTAGTGTAGGAGACCGAGGAGAGAGAGGTTAGGTTGAGAATGCAGAGGAGAATTAAAGTGACAGGCGACTGGAAGCTCGGGGTCACACTTATAAGAACATAAGAAATAGGAGCAGGAGTAAGCCATTTGGTCCCTCGAGCCTGCTCTGCCATTCAATATCATGGTTGATCTGATCATGGACTCAGCTCCACTTTCCTGCCCGCTCCCCATAACCCTTTATTCCCTTATCTCTCAAAAATCCATCTATCTCCGCCTTAAATATATTCAATGACCCAGCCTCCACAGCTCTCTGGAGCAGAGAATTCCATAGATTTACAACCCTCTGAGAGAAGAAATTTCCCCTCATCTCAGTTTTAAATGGGTGGCCCCTTATTCAAAGACCATGTCCCCTAGCTTTAGTTTCCCCTATGAGTGGAAATATTCTCTCTGTATCAACCTTGTCGAACCCCCTCATTATCTTATGTTTCAATAAGATCACCTCTCATTCTTCTGAACTCCAATGTGTATAGGCCCAACCTACTCAACCTATCTTCATAAGTCAAGCCCCTCGTTTCCGAAATGAACCTAGTGAACCTTCTCTGAACAGCTTCCAATGCAAGTATATCTTTGCTTAAATACAGAGTCCAAAACTGTACGCAGTACTCCAGGTGTGGCCTCACCAATACCCTGTACAGTTGTAGCAGGACTTCTGCTTTTATACTCTATCCCTTGCAATAAAGGCCAACATTCCATTTGCCTTCCTAATTACTTACTGTACCTGCATACAAACTTTTTGTGCTTCATGCATAAGAACCAGCAGGTCTCTCTGTCTGCAGCACTTTGCAATTTTTCTCCATTTAAATTATAATTTGATTTTCTATTATTTCTGCCAAAGTGGATAACCTCACATTTTCCAACATTATATTCCATCTGTCAAATTTTTGTCCACTCATTTAGCCTGTCTACTATATCCCTTTGCAGATTTTCTGTGTCCTCCTCACAATTTGCTTTCCCACCCATCTTTGTATCATCAGCAAACTTGGCAACATTACATTCGGTCCTTTCATCCAAGTCATTGTAAATAGTTGAGGACCCAGCACCGATCCCTGCGGCACCCCACTAGACACTGTTTGACAACCGGAAAATGGTCCATTTATCCCGACTCTCTGTTTTCTGTTAGTTAGCCAATCCTCTATCCATGCTATATATTACCCCCAACCCCATGAGCTTTTATCTTGTGCAGTAACCTTTTATGTAGCACCTTATCGAATGCCTTCTGGAAATCCAAATAACCACATTCACTGGTTGCCCCTTATCCACCCTGCTCGTTACATCCTCAAAGAACTCCAGCAAATTTGTCAAACACGATTTCCCTTTCATAAAACCATGCTGACTCTGCTTGATTGAATCATGCTTTTCCAAATGTCCTGCTACTGCTTCCTTAATAATGGAGTCCAGCATTTTCCCAATGACAGATGTTGGGCTAACTGGTCTATAATTTCCTGCTTTTTGTCTGCCTCCTTTTTTTAAATAGGGGCATTACATTTGTGGTTTTCAAATCCATTGGGACCACCAATCCAGGAAATTTTGGTAGATTACAACCAATGCATCCACTATCTCTGCAGCCACTTCTCTTAAGACCCTAGGATGTAAGCCATCAAGTCCAGGGGACTTGTCCGCCTTTAGTCCCATTATTTTGCCTAGTACTACTTCATTAGTGATAGTTAATGATAGTTCCTTCCTCCCTATAGCCCCTTGATTATCCACTATTGGGATGTTTTTAGTGTCTTCTACTGTGAAGACTGATGCAAAATATTTGTTGAACGTCTCTGCCATTTCCCTGTTCTCCATTATTAATTCCCTAGTCTCATCCTCCAGGGGACAAACATTCACTTTAGCCACTCTTTTCCTTTTTATGTACCTGTAGAAAATCTTACTATCTGTATTTATATCTTATACCCTGCCCTCACCTTCACATGGTCCATCTCAAACTCTTTGTTTCCTTCCTCGACTTCTCTGTCTCCATCTCTGGGAATAGACTTTTGACCAGTATCCACTATAAGCCCACTGATTCCCACAGCTACCTGGACTACATTTCCTCCCATCCCGCATCCATTCAGTTTCTCCATCTCTGTCGCATCTGCTCTGACGATGCCACCTTTCACACTAGTGCCTCTGACATGACTTCCTTTTTCCTCAACAGAGGATTCCCCTCCGCTGTGGTTAACATGGCCCTCGACCGTGTCTGTTCTATTTCCCGCACCTCCGCTCTCACCCCTTCCCTTCCCTCTCAGAACCATGACAGGGTTCCCCATGTCCTCACCTTTCATCCCACCAACCTCCAGGTTCAACGGATCATCCTCTGCCATTTCTGCCACCTCCAGCGTGATACCACCACCAATCACATCTTCCCCCTCTCAGCATTCTGAAGGTACTCCCTCCGTGACACCCTGGTCCATTCCGCAGTCACCCCCAGCATCCCTCCACTTCTCACGGCACGTTTCCGTGCAAGTGCAGGAGATGCAACACCTGCCCTCTTACCTCCTCCCTTTCCACTATCCAGGGCCCCAAATACTCCTTCCAGGTGAAACAGCGATTTACTTGTATTTCTTTCAATGTAATATACTGTATTCGCTGCTCATGATGTGGTCTCCTCTAAACTAGAGAGACCAAGCGTAGATTGGGTGACCGCTTTGCGGAGCACCTCCGTTCTGTCTGAAGTGTGATCCTGAGCTTCCTGCCGCCTGTCACTTTAATTCTTCATTGCATTCCCACTCTGACCTCTCTGTCCTCGGCCTCCTACACTGTTCCACCGAAGCTCAGTGCAAGCTCAAGGAACAGCACCTCATCTTTCATTTAAGCACTTTACAGCCTTCTGGGACTCAACAGTGGGTTCAAAAATTTGAGACCATAGCCACTGCCAATCTCTGGCTCCCTTTTACCCCCGCCCCCCTCAGAGCCGGTTTCTTTCTAGTTTTCTCCTTGCCTCTAATGGCAGCTGGTCATTATCCTGCCATTCACACCCTATCTTGACCCATGTTTATCTAAATCCTGCCATTAACATTTGAATTTGGGCGTCATCCCTTTTGTCTCTCGTCTTCCACCCTATCACAGACCTTCCCATTTGTTCTTTCTTCCCCTCCCCCTTTCAGTGCTCGTTAAGAATCTGTTCCTTTCGAACACTTTCCAGTTCTGAGGAAGGGTCATCGACCCGAAACGTTAACTCTGCTTCTTCTCCACAGATGCTGCCTGACCGGTTGAGATTTCCAGCATTTTCTGTTTTTATTTCAGATTCCAGCATCCGCAGTATTTTGCTTTTGTATATGGTCCTCTGACTCTGGTCTCCTCTCCCTCTCTCCATTCTACCATTGGTGGCAAAGCCTTTATGCATCCCGCCCCTGTAGTCTGGAATTCTCTTCAGAAATTTCCTGCTGTTTCTACATATCTCCCCACCATCAAAATTCTTTAAAATCTACCTCACCCATGATCATAGAATCATAGCATAATATAGCAAGAAGGAGGCAATTCGGCCCATCGTGCCTGTGCCAGCTGCTTGATAGAGCTATCCAATTAATTCCATTGTCCTGCTTTATCCCTATAGCCCGATAAAATATTTCCTTCAAGTATTTATTCAATTTTCGTTGAACGTTACTATTAAATCTGCTTCCACCACCCTTCCGAGCAGTGCATTTCAAATCATGACAACTCACTGTGTAAAAGGAAATGTTTCCTCATGCTGCCTCTGGTTCTTTTGTTAATCATCTTAAATCTGTGTCGTATGGTTATTGACCCTTCTGTCCCTGGAAATAGTTTTTCTTTATTTACTATATCAAAACCACTCATGATTTTGATCATCTCTACCAAATCTCCCCTTAACCTTCTCTGCTCTAAGGCGAGCAACCCCAGATTCTCTCCACATAACTGAAGGCCCTCATCTCTGGTACCATTCTATTAGACCTCTTCTGCGCCATTTCCAAAGCCTGGACATCCTATGATGGTTTTGGACCTTTTCCCTAACTCCTCTCCCCATTCCTGCTCAGGTCCAAGCCCCACATACCTCACCCTCTCCTCCCCAGCACTCCCCTGCTGCTGCAGAGAGCCAACACCCGCTTGAGGGTGACTGGAAATGGGACCGGCTGGTGGAGAAATAGCCGAGAGTCTGGGGGAAGAGAGAGTAGGACAGAGTGGGGAGAACTGTGTGGCTGGTTTGGAAGAGGATGAACAGGGACTGGGGGCCTGGGATTGGGCTTGAGGGTGGAGATGGGATGAGTGGGTGAGCAGGGACTTGGGGGGGTGGGGGGAGGGGGCCGTGGATTGGGGCTTGGGGTGGGAGTGGGAGCATGATAGTGGACTGGGATAGGGGCAGACAGAGGACTGGGGGGTCAGCAGGAGAGGGTAACTAGGAATGTGAAGGTCAGTGGGGGAGAATGGGGTGGACATGAAGACCAGCATTTCATGCAAAGCCGGGAGCAGCAGCAGCAATGTGGTGTAGTGGTGTGGCACCATGAAAGGAGCAATTAGTAAAGGTGTGCGTGAAACCTTGGGTCTTTACTGTGGTTAAATAGTGATTGTTTCCACTGGCGGGCGAATGTTGAGTAAGGGAACAGAGACCAATAATTCTCACTGGAAGATCTAAGAGGGAGGGGGAAGGAAGGTTTTTGCACTGAGGGCTATTAGACCATGAGATGCACCACAAGTGGCTTTTGAAGCAAAGACTACAGCATAGTTTAAAAGGGAAAGGGATAAATATTTGAAAATAAAACTATAAAAAGATCTGGGGTATGGGGTTACAGAAGAAAGCCGCCTTCTTGAATTATTGCAGTCCATGTGGTGAAGGTACTCCATAGTGTTGTTGGGTAGGGAGTTCCAGGATTTTGACCCAGCAATGACGAAGGAATGGTGATATATTTCAAAGTGGTGTGTGATTTGGAGGGAAACTTGTCGATGGTGGTATTCCCACTCAGTCCTAAATTCAGCTCAGCACCAACATTTCTAAATTACTCAGTGGGCTCAAACACTGGGCAGCACAAGCACAGATATTGTGGGCTGAATGGCCACCTCCTCTGCTGTAATATTATCATTCAATGTAAACTCTCCCTTATTGAGTTCGAGCCCAGTGAGTAATTTAGAAATGTTGGCGCTGAGCTGAATTTAAGACTGAGTGGAAATACCACCATCGACAAGTTTCCCTCCAAATCACACACCACTTTGAAATATATCACCATTCCTTCATCATTGCTGGATCAAAATCCTGGAACTCCCTACCCAACAACACTGTGGGAGTACCTTCACCACATGGACTGCAACAATTCAAGAAGGTGGCTCACCGCCACCTTCTCAATGGCAGTAGGGTTGGGCAGGTCGGGCTGGCCTTGTAAGTGACACCCACATCCCATGAATGAATAAATCATTGTTTTTTTCAAAGGGATGATGTGACCTGTGAGAAGTGGCCTAAACACAGAGCCCATTGTGTGATCTCTCAGTTTGGCTCATGGTCAGTGCCAGACGGTTTTGACATGTGACGTCCAAGTGCAGATCAGCTCTGAATAAGGCTCCTAGTTCAGACTTATCACCTTCACTCAGAACCTGAATGCAAAGAAGAGACCAATGAGATAGAGCAAAGTTGCCTGTTAAAAGTGACATTGACTGGGGAGCCTGACTGCATCTGTGCAGTGCAGGGGGATTCTAGTTGCAGTTACAGGGTGAATATCAGCAGGTTATAGGATTACTACTAGTTACAGATAGATTTCAGTGAGTTACATGTATTACTACCAATTACACATAGACTGTTGTGCGTTATTGTATTACTGTTGATTATGATAGGAATATGAGTGTTACCAGGCATTACTACAGGGGACCCAACCTTTATACAATCACCTACAGGGGCCAAGCCTTTACAAGATAATCAATGATGGGGGACACAGCCTTTATACGATAATCACCGACAAGGGCCCAACCTTTATATGATAATCACCTATAGGAGACCCAGCCTTTATAAGGTAAATGCAATAAGATTTGCCGCCATTTCCCCTACCTCAGCGAGTCCGGTGCGACCGGGGTCAGTGGTGGATCCGGACCTCACTGCCAGCTCCAACCTGCTCTGTGGAATGATTTTACACTGATTGGGCTAGTTAAGCCAGCCGAGCATGTTTGCCAGCCAATTGAAGGAAGTGGGTCTGATGATGTTACTTGATGTCGCGTCTTCAGCCAATTTCCTTAAAGGGACCATGCGCAGATTTTGTTTGACAGTTGCTGTGTCAGAGTTGTACAGCATTGAGGTGCTTCACCCAGGCTCTCCCATGACTCCCGCCACATGCTTATGGAGGGAGTCACAACACGCAGGAAGGTTCTCTTCCCTTCCAATGTGCGGAAGAGATCTCCCCAGGAGACCAACACAGCCTAGTTGCACATTACACAGGAGGGCACAAGCAGGGATGTCATCAGGCTGCAGTGGTGCAAATTCTTCAATTATCTCAGTGGATCACCAAACGTTATTGCAAAGCCACACTCAACCTCATCCTGCCGTGCCATTCATCACATACCCATCCCTCTGCCTTTCCTAACCTACTCCTGCATATCGTTACTCACATCAACTTACCTTGTACCTCTACCCATCCCTCTCTCTCTATCTACATTATCACTTTCCCATCTCAATAGCCACCCATCATACTTACCCTCATCATAGTCCAATCATCCCAACTAACAACATACAAGGGAAGGCACTTGGGTATTTTATGCAATGTTCATATAAAGTTTCTGTTAATGTGCTGTCAAACATTGAATTCTTTATTTTCAACACTTTGCGTTCTTGGACCGATTTGTGTGCATCTTTGGAAATGGCTTAGTGAGTTGCAGTGAATGGTGAGACATAATGGTACCCCCCACAATGGTGATGAGTGTGAAAGGAATGGTTTGGGCATTGTAGGGATGCTTTATGGTGTTGGTGTGGGGTGGCGCCAACCTGGTGCATCATGTTGCAGCCAGTGTGTACAGCGTGAAGTGAAGTAAATGTGGCCATGGTGAGGCCATCCCTGGCCTCCCGGGCAGCAATGTGGTCGGGTGCTGATGCCCTGTGTCCTGTGCAGCTGGTTATGGAGAAGGTTAGTGTTGTTGTTGGTGCTGCTGGTGTTGGGGATGATCGTGGTGGGATTCTGAGGACCAAGGTGAGATAGTTTCAAGGGCACCGATGCTGATGTATTAATTGGCAAGTGAACTTGAGATGACAGAAGCGATCTGTCAATGGTGAGAGATGTTGTTCCAATGAGGTGACACTGAAGTTGCTCCAAATACTTGCAACCTGCATAAAGCTCAATCTGCCTTCCAAATAAGTAAGCAACAGCTTTCAATCTTGGAAAGTGAACAGCTGTGAGATGGGAGCTTTTATAGCACAATTGTAGCTGTCAAGTAAAGAAATTAATTCATGGTCACACAACTCCCAACATTCTTACCTGAAGTGATCCCCGAGCTGCGTAGATCCCATGGACAACCTGGTAAAATGGTAAGGTTCAGCTCAAAACACTGTTTAAAGAGCTGTTAATAAGGTCATAATGACCTAAGTTGCCTTCCCTTCCGCTGCATGTCGGGTCTGTTCAGCCTTGTCAGACCCAATATCTGGGAAAGTAGCATGGCGCTGGGTTGACAGTGGGGTCCTTCCCGACCTACTGTCAAAAAAAATATTTCCTACCCGACCCGCCACCAAACACGTCCGCTGACCCCCCAAAAGATTCTCCTCCATGTAATCAGATGTCACGTAATTAAACCTCTGGGAAAACCTCCAACCAGATTTGACAACCTTAGATAGTATATAGGTGGAAGTTATGGTAAACCTTCATCAGAACTCTTTGGGCTAGAGCTAACTGTTGCCACTATTAGTGAAGGAATGCTGAAAGATTCCATGATATTCCTGTCTGCTACTTTAATGCAGGAGTTAACCCATGTATTTTAAATGAGTGTACAGGTGTATATAATACAAATATGGTAAAAATTTATCAGCTAATATTGCTAACAGTAATTTCTAGGTTTATTTACATACTGCTTTAGCACTGATTCTGAGACTCCTAAGGACAGACTGCTTTAAGCTTCTCCACTAACATAACCATCGTGGCCTTATGTAGTTTGGGGCCGAATTTTGGTAACACCCCATATGGGGGCGGTAACTGAGGCGAGGCGGGACAACCGATGGTAATGGGACGCTGCTGGTTTGTGCCTCCAATAACTCCCGTGCAATTTTGCGGGAGGTGATAGCGCCCCCCCCCCCTCCCCCACCCCCGGGCGAGAAATCGTTTGTGTCCCGTTAGCGCCCCCGGCGGTGCTAACAAGGAGCACAAACAATGCAAATTTCTCCCACTTTAAGCTTAAGGAATGAGGCACTTCTGAAGTGTTCTTTTCCTTAGAGTACAATGATCATTTAGACATTAATTTTGTCTCATCTGGATAAATAAAACAATCTCTGTAAAGGATCATGGTGGAAATCCTGTTCATCTTCTTCACTCCTTTCAACTTAAAATTTCTCTCTGAAACGGATGGATTGAAGGTCTGAGGAAAAGGCTTTTATCACACAAATACAATTGTTGTGATCTTCCCTATATGGCTCAGAGACATGGGCCATGTACAGTAGACATCTCAAGTTGCTGGAGAAATATCACCAACGATGTCTCCGCGAGATCCTACAAATCCCCTGGGAGGACAGGCGCACCAACATCAGCGTCCTCATTCAGGCTAACATCCCCAGCATTGAAGCACTGACCACACTCGATCAGCTCCACTGGGCAGGCCACATAGTCCGTATGCCAGACACGAGACTCCCAAAGCAAGTGCTCTACTCGCAACTCCTTCATGGCAATCGAGCCAAAGGTGGGCAGCGGAAACGCTACAAGGACACCCTCAAAGACTCCCTGATAAAGTGCTACATCCCTACTGACACCTGGGAGTCCCTGACCAAAGACCGCCCTAAGTGGAGGAAGTGTATCCAAGAGGGCGCTGAGCACCTCGAATCTCAACGCCGAGAGCATGCAGAAATCAAACGCAGACAGCGGAAAGTGCGTGCGGCAAACCAATCCCACCCACCCCTTCCCTCAACGGCTATCTGTCTCACCTGTGACAGAGTCTGTGGCTCTCGTATTGGACTGTTCAACCACCAAAGAACTCACTTCAGGAGTGGAAGGAAGTCTTCCTCGATTCCGAGGGACTGCCTATGATGATAATGAAAAGCTGCTCGCAGTCCATCTGGTCACAACTAATCTTCAAGACTTTATGGTACTAATTATTATTCACAAGTACAATGAGATTTATGAATTGTAAGATTTAATAATAATAAAATTACACTATAAAATAACCATAGAATGCTGCCAGGTTCTTAACTTGGAATAATTAACAGCAAGAACCTGCTCATTACTGAACTGCTGGGAATGTTCCAGCAGAATTAGTAGATTTCACATCAGTGGGTAACATCCAAATTTCCACTGTTGAAGAAAAAGAAAAACTATCAAACATATCTCGTTATAGCAGAGATGATTTTAATGTTTAAAAGAATGTTTGTGAAGCACATATATGATACAAAAATGTGTCTGCAAAACATTTGAACTAAGTAGAAAGACTCATTTGCAACATCTGTATTCACAGATGTTCAAATCCTAATTTTTTTGGCCCACCCATAGGTCTGCACAATGAAGCATAACTTTAAAATGTCTTGAATGCATTTCAAAATAGAGACAGAGTAGGAAAAAACTAAATGCAATGTGGGAGACAGTCATACACTATATTGTGCCAGAAACTTTGAGATATTCCAAAATAAATTCTTAAAAGTTTAGGGCTTTAGTATTATTAAAGGAGTGTCAACCTTTTTTTTTGGTAAAGAAAACTCCTTATGATAACTTACTTGTGAAAAACAATTAACAGAAGACAATAAAAAAAACTTAGGTTTGTCTAGCTAACACTCATGGGAAATTAAATATAGTTAAATTGTTATAATTGATCATTATTGTTCATATTGTTGATAGTTTTGCAGAATACAATTCTATTATAAATTATATAGTTTTGTGACAATACAGTCAGTAATTGCTGAGTAATTCACAAAGGCAAAGAGTTTTGTTATTTTAAATGTTTACTCATCAACTTTAACCCCACTCAGATGGATCATACAGCTATGTTTGACACATGTGCCTAGTTAGAGCCAGTGCATTCGTCTCACTAATCAGAGAAAGAGACCGTTTTTTGTGGTATTTGATTGATAAAATAGCAGCTTATTAAAATTATGCAAACTGAAAAGGATTACTATACTATAATTGGTGGGATATGAGGATGGAATAATCAATGCGAAAGGAATAAAACATAAACACTAAGGCCGCAAAATTCCTGTGCTTACAAAGGATCACATAGGATATACAACACGGAAACATTCCATTCGGCTCAACCAGTCCATGCTGGCGTTTATGCTCCATTCGAGCCTCCTCCCGTCTTTCCTCATCTAAATCTATCAGCCTAACCCTCTATTCCGTTCTCCCTCATATACTTGTCTAGACTCTGCTTAAATGCATCGATACTATTTGCTTCAACCACTCCCTATGGTAGCGAGTTCCACATTCTCACCACCCTTTGGGTAAAGAATTTTCCTCTGAATTCCCTTTTGGATTTCTTGGTGACTATCTTATATTGATCGCTTCCAGTTAGAAACATATAGAAACATAGAAACATAGAAAATAGGTGCAGGAGTAGGCCATTCGGCCCTTCTAGCCTGCACCGCCATTCAATCAGTTCATGGCTGAACATGCAACTTCAGTACCCCATTCCTGCTTGCTCGCCATACCCCTTGATCCCCCTAGTAGTAAGGACTTCATCCAACTCCTTTTTGAATATATTTAGTGATTTGGCCTCAACAACTTTCTGTGGTAGAGAATTCCACAGGTTCACCACTCTCTGGGTGAAGAAGTTTCTCCTCATCTCAGTCCTAAATGGCTTACCCCTTATCCTTAGACTGTGTCCCCTAGTTCTGGACTTCCCCAACATTGGGAACATTCTTCCTGCATCTAACCTGTCTAACCCCGTCAGAATTTTAAACATTTCTATGAGGTCCCCTCTCATTCTTCTGAACTCCAGTGAATACAAGCCCAGTTGATCCAGTCTTTCTTGATAGGTCAGTCCCGCCATCCCGGGAATCAGTCTGGTGAACCTTCGCTGCACTCCCTCAATAGCAAGAATGTCCTTCCTCAGGTTAGGAGACCAAAACTGTACACAATACTCCAGGTGTGGCCTCACCAAGGCCCTGTACAACTGTAGTAACACCTCCCTGCTCCTGTACTCAAATCCCCTCGCTATGAAGGCCAACATTCCATTTGCTTTCTTAACCGCCTGCTGTACCTGCATGCCAACCTTCAATGACTGATGTACCATGACACCCAGGTCTCGTTCCACCTCCCCTTTTCCTAATCTGTCACCATTCAGATAATAGTCTGTCTCTCTGTTTTTACCACCAAAGTGGATAACCTCACATTTATCCACATTATACTTCATCTGCCATGCATTTGCCCACTCACCTAACCTATCCAAGTCACTCTGCAGCCTCATAGCATCCTCTTCGCAGCTCACACTGCCAGTCAACTTAGTGTCATCCGCAAATTTGGAGATACTACATTTAATCCCCTCGTCTAAATCATTAATGTACAGTGTAAACAGCTGGGGCCCCAGCACAGAAACTTGCGGTACCCCACTAGTCACTGCCTGCCATTCTGAAAAGTCCCCATTTACTCCTACTCTTTGCTTCCTGTCTGACAACCAGTTCTCAATCCATGTCAGCACACTACTCCCAATCCCATGTGCTTTAACTTTGCACATTAATCTCTTGTGTGGGACCTTGTCGAAAGCCTTCTGAAAGTCCAAATATACCACATCAACTGGTTCTCCCTTGTCCACTCTACTGGATACATCCTCAAAAAATTCCAGAAGATTTGTCAAGCATGATTTCCCTTTCACAAATCCATGCTGACTTGGACCTATCATGTCACCTCTTTCCAAATGCACTGCTATGACATCCTTAATAATTGATTCCATCATTTTACCCACTACCGATGTCAGGCTGACCGGTCTATAATTCCTGTTTTCTCTCTCCCTCCTTTTTTAAAAAGTGGGGTTACATTGGCTACCCTCCACTCCATAGGAACTGATCCAGAGTCAATGGAATGTTGGAAAATGACTGTCAATGCATCCGCTATTTCCAAGGCCACCTCCGTAAGTACTCTGGGATGCAGTCCATCAAGCCCTGGGGATTTATCGGCCTTCAATCCCATCAATTTCCTCAACACAATTTCCCGACTAATAAGGATTTCCCTCAATTCCTCCTCCTTACTAGACCCTCTGACCCCTTTTATATCCGGAAGGTTATTTGTGTCCTCTTTAGTGAATACCGAACCAAAGTACTTGTTCAATTGGTCCGCCATTTCTTTGTTCCCCGTTATGACTTCCCCTGATTCTGACTGCAGGGGACCTACGTTTGTCTTTACTAACCTTTTTCTCTTTACATATCTATAGAAACTTTTGCAATCCGTCTTAATGTTCCCTGCAAGCTTCTTCTCATACTCCATTTTCCCTGCCCTAATCAAACCCTTTGTCCTCCTCTGCTGAGTTCTAAATTTCTCCCAGTCCTCAGGTTCGCTGCTATTTCTGGCCAATTGGTATGCCACTTCCTTGGCTTTAATACTATCACTGATTTCCCTTGATAGCCACGGTTGAGCCACCTTCCCTTTTTTATTTTTACGCCAGACCAGGAATGTACAATTGTTGTAGTTCATCCATGCAGTCTCTAAATGTCTGCCATTGCCCATCCACAGTCAACCCCCTAAGTATCATTCGCCAATCTATCCTAGCCAATTCACGCCTCATACCTTCAAAGTTAGCCTTCTTTAAGTTCTGGACCATGGTCTCTGAATTAACTGTTTCATTCTCCATCCTAATGCAGAATTCCACCATATTATGGTCACTCTTCCCCAAGGGGCCTCGCACAACGAGATTGCTAATTAATCCTCTCTCATTACACAACACCCAGTCTAAGATGGCCTCCCCCCTAGTTGATTCCTCGACATATTGGTCTAGAAAACCATCCCTGATGCACTCCAGGAAATCCTCCTCCACCGTATTGCTTCCAGTTTGGTTAGCCCAATCTATGTGCATATTAAAGTCACCCATTATAACTGCTGCACATTTATTGCATGCACCCCTAATTTCCTGTTTGATGCCCTCCCCAACATCACTGCTACTGTTTGGAGGTCTGTACACAACTCCCACTAACGTTTTTTGCTCTTTGGTGTTCTGCAGCTCTACCCATATAGATTCCACATCATCCAAGCTAATGTCCTTCCTAACTATTGCATTAATCTCCTCCTTAACCAGCAATGCTACCCCACCTCCTTTTCCTTTTATTCTATCCTTCCTGAATGTTGAATACCCTCGGATGTTGAGTTCCCAGCCCTGATCATCCTGGAGCCACGTCTCTGTAATCCCAATCACATCATATTTGTTAACATCTATTTGCACAGTTAATTCATCCACCTTATTGCGGATACTCCTTGCATTAAGACACAAAGCCTTCAGGCTTGTTTTTTTAACACCCTTTGTCCTTTTAGAATTTTGCTGTACAGTGGCCCTTTTTGTTCTTTGCCTTGGGTTTCTCTGCCCTCCACTTTTCCTCATCTCCTTTCTGTCTTTTGCTTTTGTCTCCTTTTTGTTTCCCTCTGTCTCCCTGCATTGGTTCCCATCCCCCTGCCATATTAGTTTAACTCCTCCCCAACAGCACTAGCAAACACTCCCCCTAGGACATTGGTTCCAGTCCTGCCCAGGTGCAGACCATCCGGTTTGTACTGGTCCCACCTCCCCCAGAACCGGTTCCAATGCCCCAGGAATTTGAATCCCTCCCTGCTGCACCACTGCTCAAGCCACGTATTCATCTGTGCTATCCTGCGATTCCTACTCTGACTAGCACGTGGCACTGGTAGCAATCCCAAGATTACTACTTTTGAGGTCCTACTTTTTAATTTAGCTCCAAGCTCCTTAAATTCGTTTCGTAGGGTCTCATCCCTTTTTTTACCTATGTTGTTGGTACCAATGTGCACCACGACAACTGGCTGATCTCCCTCCCTTTTTAGAATGTCCTGCAGCCGCTCCGAGACATCCTTGACCCTTGCACCAGGGAGGCAACATACCATCCTGGAGTCTCGGTTGCGGCCGCAGAAACGCCTATCTATTCCCCTTACAATTGAATCCCCTATCACTATCGCTCTCCCACTCTTTTTCCTGCCCTCCTGTGCAACAGAGCCAGCCACGGTGCCATGAACTTGGCTGCTGCTGCCCTCCCCTGATGAGTCAATCCCTCCCAATAGTACCCAAAGCAGTGTATCTGTTTTGCAGGGGGATGACCACAGGGGACTCCTGCACTACCTTCCTTGCACTGCTCTTCCTGCTGGTCTTCCATTCCCTATCTGGCTGTGGACCCTTTCCCTGCGGTACGACCAACTCGCTACACGTGCTACTCACGTCATTCTCAGCATCGTGGATGTTCCAGAGTGAATCCACCCTCAGCTCCAACTCCGCAACGCGGTCCATCAGGAGCTGGAGGCGGATACACTTCCCGCACACGTAGTCGTCAGGAACACTGGAGTCGTCCCTGAGTTCCCGCATGGTACAGGAGGAGCATAACACGTGACTGAGCTGTCCTGCCATGACTTAACCCTTAGATAAGCAACAACAATGCTAAAGTTTACTCACTGTTATAGAAGAGAAAAAAGAAAAACTACTCACCAATCAGCAGCCAATCACTTACCCCCTTGGCTGTGACGTCACCTTTCTGTTCTTTCTACTTCTTTTTTGCCTTCTCCCTGTAGCTGCACTGGCTCGCCTTTTATAGGCCTCACCAACGGACCTCCTCGACGCTGCTCCCGACTGCCGCCGACGCTCTTCCCCGCAAGTGGAAACATTCTCTCTGTATCCACTCTATCCAAAACCTTTCATAATTTTAAAGACTTCAATTAGGTCATCCTTCAGCCTTCTCTGCACCCTCTCTAGTCCTTCTATATCCTTTTTATAACATGGCAACCAGTACTGTACACAGTACTCTGAGAGCTAGTAATTGAACTTTTGGCGATATCAGCATTTTTTCGGCATTTTCCGTTAAAAATACCAATACTTTTTAAAAGCATAAAATTGGCAAAAAAATGTGCCTGACGGCAAAAATTGGCATTGCACAAGGATTCGCAGAGGAAACCATGACCTCGCCAACTTTAGTTCGAGGCCGACTACTGCTAAAAAGACAGTCCCTGGGAGGAGGGAAAACATACCAAAAAAATTGCAAAAAACAAAAAATTAAAAATCACAAAACTTTCACAAGACACTTATCTAGCGAATCGCTGAAAAAGAATTAAAAAATAAAAACATTAACTTATTTTTTTTATAGGTCTTCATATTTACCAATATTTCTGGGGCTGCAATGCAGGGTTTTCTCGAGCGTTTTTTTTAATTTCTAACTGCGAGTGCGCTGTACGGCCATTTTAAGTTTTTGCTTTTTTTTTGGTGTTGCATGACGGCGGTCCGCTTTTCAGCAGTATTTCAAAACTGCCGGCACACAATTTTGGCCAATTTAGGTAAGTACTTCCCTTTTTTCAATTCTATGTGCTCAATTTTCCCTGATCATTTGCGGCGTTTTTTGGCGTGTGCTGTTTTTTCTGACCTATTTATTTTTTTCCAAGTTTCCCCCTGCGATCTGCGCTGGCGTAACTGACTTAGTTACGATTTTTCTAGGCCAGTTTTTTTTTACGCCATCCCTCAACATGCAACACATGTCTCCATTCGCCGGTTTTTTCAATTGTTTGCAGTTTGGCCAACATTTTTTCCTCTTGGGTCGCCTTATCTGGCCACTTCTGAAAAACCTTCTGGTGAGTTAAGAAAACCAGTGCACATTTACAAATCGGCGATGAAAGACACCATTGTTTTTAAATCGAAGATTTTGGAGGGAATCAAGGACACTGTCAAAATCAATAATAAAGTTCAACTTTTTTTTAACCTGTCAATGTAGAAGTGTAAATTTGTTGGATTTCAGAAGTTTTCTCATTTTTTTACTCACTCACACACCACCACTGAACATCTTGAAGCAGGGCTGGAGGGTCGTAGGTTTGGCTGGCAGAATCGGCCTCCTGCCCAGACAGTGGTTCGGGGCTCGGCTACAAAACAAGCCATGGGGGGGAGGGGGGTGAGGAGAGAGAGAGCGAGATGCCGATCAGGAGACTTGGAGCCCGGGAATGAGGTGCTGATCGGAAGACTTGGATCCCGGGGAGCGAGTTGTCTTCTGCACTGAAGACTGCAAAGAATGGGGGGAGGGGGGAAGGAGAGAGAGAAGGGGAGAAGTCACAAGACTCCAATTAGTTAAGGGGGGGGAAGAGAAGAGAAGTCACAAAACCTTTGGGTGTGGTCCAGCCATACAGACCTTGGGGAGAGAGAGAATTGTGAACCTGTCCTGCCTACCTGCTTTCCTGCCATTTTGTGCTTCTTTCAAAGGTTAAATTTAAGTATGGGGGCAATATTGACAATGCCATACCTTGTGCGAACCTTCTGCATCATGGTTCTACATAAGAAGCAATTGATTCGACTTCATTGCTTCAGGAACATCGGAGCCCATAGGGTGCTGGACAGGAGGCCTTACCCACCTCGGGTATATTGTGACAGGTGTTCGTACCTCCACCTGAGTGATGCAGACTGTGTCAGAAGGCTGCGTTTCCGGAAAGAAGTTGTAAGTGAGATCTGTAACCTAGAAGCATCAGGAGGACTGCTTTGTCAGTTGAAGTGAAGGTTACAGCTGCACTTTCATTCTATGCCTCCGGATCGTTTCAGGCTACAACTGGGGATGTGTGTGCCATCTCTCAACATGCAACACATGTCTCCATTCGCCACGTGACGGTTGCACTGTATGCACGTAGGAATAACTTCATAAAGTTCCCCATGACCGCCCAAGCAATCCATGACAGGGCTGTGGGCTTCTCCAGGATTGCTTGGCTCCCAAAGGTAGAGGGCTGCATTGATTGTACCCGCATCACCTTACGATCACCTTTGGAGGATTCCGAGATGTACAGGAACAGAAAAAGCTTCCACTCCATTATGTGCAGCTCGTTCATGACGACATGCATCATATCATGTCAGTCGATGCAAGATACCTTGGGAGCACCCATGATGCGTTTATCCTACGCGACAGCGTTATATCTCCCATGTTTCAGCAGCAGCAGCCAGAAGGGCAGAGCTGGCTACTGGGAGACAAAGGGTACGGCCTTGCCACCAGGCTCATGATGCCCCTACACGTAACCCGGACGGAAGCTGACCATGAATACAACATGTCGCACATTGCGATGCGCAGCATCATAGAGAGGACCATTGGCATATCGAAACAGCGTTTCCGATGCCTGGACCATTCCAGAGGCTACTTGCTGTACTCCCCTGAGATTGTCGGTCAGTTCACTGTTGTGTGCTGCATGCCTTAGCCATCATGAGGCAGCAGCACCTGATAGTGGAAGACCCACCTGCGGTGAAAGTGGCTGATGATAATGATGTGGAAGATGCAGACAACGAGTAGGAGGAGAGGGAGGATAATGAGAATGAGGAAGCCATGCAAGTGCCTGAGGCTGGAGCACGACAGCAGAGGAGGGTGGGCCTTCGTGTCCCTTTAACAATTGCTTGAGCCTTGCGCCAGCAACTCATCCATGAATGCTTTACGGATGAGCTGCTGGCCATGTATAATAGTTTGGAACTTTTCCGTAATGTTGTGTTGTGTTCATGGAACATGATTCAGTTTTAATGTAAAGTATATTTTATTCAAAAGTTTACAATGTACTTAACTTTAATAAAATTATTCTTTTATCAAACTTTACTTTAAGATCACTTAAAAACTTTAAGATCACTTATAAACTTGTAAATTTACATAACTTAAAAAAACATTTTAATTTGAGAACAGTTATAACAGTAACAATAATAATAATAACAACTGTTATGTTTGTAATAACTTGATAAAATGAATACTGTAAACTAACACAGATACAAACCTGGCTCTGCTTTATTAGGGCCCAAAGTGATTACATTACATGATGGCTTGCCTTTTATACCTGGGCCGCACACACGTGCGTACAGCCCAATGACCTCCGACAGTGGCGCCACCTGGTGGCTAGTAACTCCAAGCATACATAGATGACAATATCCTCCTTTAAGATATTAGTGACAGTCTTTTTACAAATTGAGATGGTCTGGGGATTTCCGCTCCCGTGTTGATCGACCCAGTTCAACGCCAGCCTTGGGCGAGCGTTCTGAGTCTGTTATGACAGGGGGCTGGTTAGCCGATCTGATGGGAGTGGCAATGACCATGTCAGGGATTGAAAGTCCAGATTCATTGATGACAGCGGAGTCCTCTGATGACTGAGGTTAGGTTGGTTGGTCACTTCCTCAGACTGTTCTGGTTCATCCGTGTGCCGCAGCTTTATCTGATCAACATGTTTCCTGCATGTTTGCCCATTCTTGAGCTTGACAATAAACATTCTGTTAGCCTCCTTGGCTGTAACAGTACCGGCGATCCACTTGGGACCTTGACCATAATTTAGTACATACACAGGATCGTTAACAGAAATGTCGCGTGACACAGCAGCGTGATCGTGATACCACTGCTGACTTTGACGTCTGTATTCAACATGATCGTTCAAGTCAGGGTGGACAAGAGAGAGCTTGGTCTTGAGACCTCTCTTCATCAATAGTTCAGCAGAGGGGACCCCGGTAAGCGTGTGGGGTCTTGTCCTGTAACTAAGCAATATGCATGACAAGCGAGTCTGCAGTGAACCTTGAGTTACACGTTTCATACTCTGCTTGAGGGTTTGGACAGCACGGTCTGCTTGATCATTAGATGCGGGTTTCAATGGTGCTTGATATGTCCTTGCTACACAGTATAAATGCACACGAGGCCCATACTTGAGAGAAGGTCACTCTGTGACCAGTTACCTTTACTACCAAGACCTCAAGTGATGAAGGTGGGTGGAGCTCCCCCTTTTAAACCTGAAAGTCCAGGTTAGGAGTGTCTCCCACAAGTTCGCCCCTTGTGGTCAATGTTCTCAAGGTGTACAACTTAGGTCAGTGGGTTACAATGATAGTTGAATACATGACATCACCTCCCCCCCAAAGTCTTATTGGGATCACAGGTTAAGTCTCTCTGATGGTTTGCGCTCCCTTATAGAGCGCCTGAGTTGGGGCTCTGGTTGTTGGGCGCGGGCCTGAGTGTCTGCTGTTTGCGGTGCCTCAGGCCTGTCCGGACTGTCCACAGTGACTGGGCTCTACTCCATTTGGTTCCGGTGTTCGGTCACCTACCGTGGAGTAAACTCTACGTTGTGTTCTTCCTCTGCTTCTTCTATGGGATTGCTGAACCTCCTTTTAGTTTGATCCACGTATTTGCAGCAGATTTGTCCATTGGTAAGTTTAACTACCAAAACCCTATTCATCTCTTTGGCAATCACAGTGCCTGCAAGCCATTTGGGCCCTGCAGCGTAATTAAGGACAAAAACAGGGTCATTGACATCAATACATTGCGCCCTCGCATTCCTATCATGGTAGTCACATTGTGACTGACGCCTGCTCTCAACAATTTCTTTCCTAGTAGGGTGTATAAGGGATAACCTGGTTTTGACCGTCCTTTTCATTAGCAGCTCTGCGGGTCGAACCCCTGTGACCGAGTGTGGTCAGGATCTATTGGCCAACAGGAGGCATGATAAGCGGCTTTGTAGGGAACCCCCTTGGATTCTGAGCATCCCCTGTTTGATTATCTGCACTGCTTGTTCCGCCTGGCCGTTTGAGGCCGGCTTCAACGGTGCCGTTCTGACATGGTTGATTCCATTGCCTGCCATGAAGTCCTGGAATTCAGTACTTGTGAAGCACGGGCCATTGTCGCTGACCAAGACATCCGGTAGACCATGGGTGGCGAACATTGCCCGTAGACTTTCTACCGTGGCAGTGGATGTGCTTGAATTTTAAATGGCACACTCAATCCATTTGGAGTAGGCGTCAACTACAACCAAAAACATTTTTCCCATGAAAGGACCTGCATGATCCACAAGACTATGGCTTGGTGGGCCAGGACCAGGGGCTAAGGGGGGCTTCCCTGGGTGCGTTGACCAGCTGAGCACATGTGTGGCACTTGCGAACACAAAGTTCCAGGTCTGCATCTATCCCTGGCCACCAAACGTGTGACCTGGCAATTGCCTTCATCATGACAATGCCTGGGTGCTCATTGTGAAATTCTCTGATAAACACCTCTCTGCCCATCTGGGGCATGACTACTCGGTTTCCCCACAGTAGGCATTCGGCCTGAATCGAGAGTTCATCCTTGCGCCTATGAAACGGTTTAAATTCCTCAGGGCATGCCCCGTACCCAGTCCCCATTCAGGACACATTTCTTAACTAAAGACAGTAGCGGGTCTTTATTTGTACAGACTTTAATCTGATGAGCTGTCACAGGTGAGCCTTCGCTTTTGAAAGCTTCAACAGCCATGACCATCTCAGCATCATGCTCAGTTGCCCCCTGAGTGTGGCTAGTGGGAGCCTGCTGAGAACATTGGCGCAGTTTTCAGTGCCCGGTCTGTACCGAATTGTGCAGTCATAGACGGCTAACATGAGTGCCCATCTCTGTATGCGGGCCGATGCATTCACATTTATGGCCTTGTTGTCAGCCAAAAGGGATATTAGGGGTTTGTGATCTGTCTCCAGTTCAAATTTCCTGCCAAACAGGTACTGGTGCATTTTTTTACTGCATATACACATGCTAGCGCTTCTTTTTCTACCATCCCGTAGCCCCTTTCTGCTCGGGACAGACTTCTGGAGGCAGAAGCTACCGGCTGTAACTGACCATTGGCATTCACATGCTGCAACACACACCCGACCCCATAGGATGACACATCGCATGTGAAAACAAGTTTCTTACATGGGTCATATAACGTTAACAGTTTGTTGGAGCATAACAAATTGTGCTCTATCAAAAGCCCTTTCCTGGCTGTCCCCCCAGAGCCAATCGCGACCTTTGCCTAGGAGCACGTGTAGCGGCTCTAACAGCTTGCTCAATTTGGGAAGAAAGTTACCAAAATATTTCAGGAGCCCCAGGAACGAACACAGCTCCGTCGTGTTACGGGGTCTGGGTGCTCTCTGGGTCGCTTCCGTTTTGGACACAGTGGGTCTGATCCCGTCTGCTGCTACCCTCCTCCCCAGGAATTCTACCTCTGGAGCTAAGAAGACGCACTTTTCCTTTTTCAGTCGCAGCCCTACCCAGTCCAGTCTGCGTAGCACCTCCTCCAGGTTGTGGAGGTGTTCTTCAGTATCGCGACCCGTGATGAGGATGTTGTCTTGAAAAATCACCGTCCTTGGAATCGACTTGAGGAGGCTTTCCATATTTCGCTGAAAGATCGCGGCGGCCGAACGAATCCCGAACGGACATCTGTTATACTCAAACAACAACTTGTGTGTCGTGATGGTAGTCAGCTTCTTCGACTCACTTGCCAGCCCCTGGGTCATGTAAGCTGAAGTCAGGTCCAATTTTGAAAAAAGTTTGTCACCGGATAGCGTCGCAAAGAGGTCCTCCACTCTCGGTAGCTGGCACTGGTCTTGGAGTGACACCTGATTGATGGTGGCCTTGTAATCGCCATATATCCTGACCGACCCATCCGCCTTGAGTACCGGCATGATCAAGCTCGCCCAGTCACTGAATTCTACTGGCTTGGCATCCAGGTTTATGTGAATCACTACCTTGGCCCCCATGAAAGTGCCATTGCCGGGTTGAAATAATGAGTCAAATTTTTCCAGGACCTGTGAGCATGATACTCGCTCCACAGAAGAAATTGCATTGACATCGCCCCATTTCCAGTTCATGACAACAAGCCAACTCCTCCCCAGTAGTGCGGGACCGTCCCCCGGGACAATCCAGAGTGACAACCTGTTGTCCACGACTACCGTGGTGCTGCCTAACACCGGAATGATCTCCTTTGTATTTGTCCGTAGCTGTGCGTCAATCGGCAATAATTTTGGCCTCCTGGCCTTGGACACCCACAACCTTTCGAACTGTTTGATACGCATCAGGGACTGGCTGGCCCCTGTGTCTAGCTCCATTAATACTGGGATGCCATTGAGGAGCACGTTCATCATTATCGGTGGCGCCCTGGTATATGAACTGTATATGTGCTCCACATGAACTCGCTGAACTTCAGCTTCCAGCGATTTCCCCCAGTATTCATTTGGCCTCGTAGGGCTTACATCGGACCCGTCCTCCTCGTACATCAACCCCTGGCTGCAGGCTTCCTGCACATACGCGCCAAGTGACCGCTGACGTTGCAGTTTCTGCAGGTGTATTGCTGATACCTGCAAGCTGGGTGTTTGCCTCCACACCTCCAGCATGAGCTGGAGGCCCCATTGTTGGAAACAAAAGGTCCATTATCAGTCAATCATCTCTGACTGTCTCTGTAACTGTCCTTAAACGCACCATTAACAGGTGTTGATGGCCCCATTACTAGCCGCATTGTCCATTGCGATGGAATGAATTGCCGTTCAGCTAGCCATTGTCTCTGTTGAATTCCCCCTTTGGGCTCGACTACATGCTCGGGCATGTCCGATTGCCCTTGTCTGCTAGAGAACTGTGTGCCGCGTTAACAATGTTGACTCCCTGGTCATTTGCCGCAATTGAGCCAAGATTTTTGTCATACATCATTCTGGTCTCTTCCTCCCTGAGATAAATGTCTGGGCTATCAGAGCCTCTGCTTCCAAGGTCAAGTCTTTGGTCTCAATCAGTTTCCTGAAAACCCCAGCTTGCCCGATGCCCTCAATAAAAAAGTCTTGCAGCATCTCCGCTCTGCATGCATCTGGGAACTTACATAGGCTCGCCAGTCGCCGGAGATCTGCCACGAAGTCTGGAACACTTTGCCCTTCTCGCCGCCAGTGCGTGTAAAACCGATGTCTCACCATGTGCATGCTGCTCGCCGGTTTAAGGTGTTCCCCGATAAACTTACTGAGCTCTTCGAACGTCTTGTCCGCCGGCTTCTCTGGCGCTAGAAGGTCCTTCATCAGGAAATACGTTCTGGATCCACAAACCATCAGGAGCTGAGCCCTGCATTTGTCAGCCGAATCCTATCCCAACCATTCCTTAGTGACAAAACTTTGCTGTAGTCTCTCAATAAATTCATCCCCATCATCACCAACACAGTACCTCTCTTCTGTGCTGCTAGTGGCCATGCTCATGTGGTTTAAATCCCAGTTTCTCGTCGGCAATGATATGCCCTTACTATACAGTATAAATGCACACGAGGCCCATACTTGAGAGAAGGTCACTTTGTGACCAGTTACCTTTATTACCAAGACCTCAAGTGATGAAGGTGGGTGGAGCTTCCCCTTTTATACCTGAAAGTCCAGGTTAGGAGTGTCCCCCACAAGTTCACCCCCTTGTGGTCAATGTTCTCAAGGTGTACAACTTAGGTCAGCTTATACATGGGTTACAATGATAGTTGAATACATAACAGTGGCGCAGTGTTTCTGGGCTTGGTACCAAGCTTATTCTTTCTAACTTCTCGGGTACTGTGCACCACTTGAGCGAGAGGGAGCAGGGGTGGGCGGGTTGGAGGGGTGCGTCGGCATCAGGCGGCAAGTTGGAGGGCCCGACTTTGGGCTTTGCAAAGGCTGGTGTTGGGATTGGAGTGGGAGTGACAGTTGATTCTGTCAATGGGTGTGGGGTCTGGGTGTATTCCCTTATTGCAGCAGCTAATTCCAAAATGCCATCCATCATGCGCCCTGACAGTGTCTCAACGACCTGCAACATTCCCTCCCTCATGGTCAGTGATGTGGTTTGTACTACCTCTAACTTTCCCTCCCTCATGGCCACTATTCCCTCACTGATGATCCCAGATATCGTTCCCATTTCTCGTGTCATTGCTGTTACTTCTCCCGACAGTTCCGTTACCTCATCAATCGCCCCACTGATGGCGTCCAGGAGTGATCGGGTAAGGTCAATGCTCTCCACACTCAACTACATCATCTGAACCACATCTGTTAGATTCTGCACCTCAGGAGAGCATGGTCGAGCTCTCCTTCCCCTCCTTCTCCACATGGGTGTGTCTCGCACCCCAACACTGGGACCCGCAGCCTGGGATGGTGGGGCCCTGGGTGAGCCTCGCTGTACTACACCAATGGGACCTGCAACCTCGGAAGGTGTGAAACCATGGAATGTCCCACCAACACTAGTCACGGAAGGGGCGGTCACCTCCATGAGCGGCACCTCCTCTAAAGTCAGTACAACAGTGGGAGTTTCATCCAGCTCCATCCCCTCCTCCTCACCCCCATGGATGGATTGGAAGTTGTTCTCCTCTTCAGGCTCGTCTGTGTCTGAATCTTCTTCTGCATGGTCAGGGTTGACCTCAAGTTCTGCAAAATATAACAGAACAGTCAAATGGTTAGCAGCAGAGGAGGAGGTAGGATGGGTGGCATGAGTAAGCTAACACATCGCAGGCCAGGCAGTAGGTTGATTTGAAGGGCCACGATGAATTTGCATGAATTACCTTCTCCCTCGAGTGTGGGCCCAGCTTGTGCAGTACTGATTGCTTTTTTCCCAGCAGGACCCATCACGAAGTAAGACACAAATAACCTTCCAGAAATACTAAGGGACCGAGGGTCTCGTGAGAGGGAGGAACTGAAGGAAATCCTTATTGGGGGGAAATTGTGTTCGGAAAATTGATGGGATTGAAGACCGATAAATCCCCGGGGCCTGATAGTCTGCATCCAAGAGTACTTAAGGAAGTAGCCCTAGAAATAGTGGATGCATTGGTGATCATTTTCCAACCATCTATCGACTGGATCGGTTCCTATGGACTGGAGGATAGCTCATGTAACACCACTTTTTAAGAAGGGAGGGAGAAAGAAGGCGGGTAATTTTAGACCGGTTAGCCTGACATCAGTAGTGGGGAAAATGTTAGAATCAATTATTAAAGATGAAATAGCAGCGCATTTGGAAAGTAGTGATGGGATCGGTCCAAGTCAGCATGGATTTATGAAAAGGAAATCATGCTTGACAAATGTTCTGGAATTTTTTGAGCATGTAGAGTGGACAAGGGAGAATCAGTGGATGTGGTGTATTTGGACTTTCAAAAGGCTTTTGACAAGGTCTCACACAAGAGATTGATGTGCAAAATTAAAGCGCATGGTATTGGGGGTAATGTACTGACGTGGATAGAGAACTGGTTGGCAGACAGGAAGCAGAGTCGGGATAAACGGGTCCTTTTCAGAATGGCAGGCAGTGACTAGTGGGGTCCCGCAGGGCTCAGTGCTGGGACCCCAGCTATTTACAATATACATCAATGATTTGGATGAGGGAATTGAGTGTAATATCTCCAAGTTTGCAGATGACACTAAACTGGGTGGTGGTGTGAGCTGTGAGGAGGACGCTAAAAGGTTATCCACTTTGGTGGCAGAATATTATCTGAATGGCGGCAGATTAGGAAAAGGGGAGGTGCAACGAGACCTGGATGTCATGGTACATCAGTCATTGAAAGTGGCATGCAGGTACAGCAGACGGTGAAGAAGGCAAATGTTATGTTGGCCTCCATAGCTAGGAGATTTGAGTATAGGAGCAGGGAGGTCTTCCTGCAGTTGTACAGGGCCTTAGTGAGGCCTCACCTGGAAAATTGTGTTCAGGTTTGGTCTCCTAATCTGAGGAAGGACGTTCTTGCTATTGAGGGAGTGCAGCGAAGGTTCACCAGACTGATTCCCGGGATGGCGGGACTGACATATGAGGAGAGACTGGATCGACTGGGCCTGAATTCACTGGAGTTTAGAAGGATGAGAGGGCATCTCTTAGAAACATAAAATTCTGACGGGACTGGACAGGTTAGATGCAGGAAGAATGTTCCCGATGTCCGGAACCAGGGGACACAATCTTAGGATAAGGGGTAAGCCATTTAGGACTGAGATGAGGAGAAACTTCTTCACCCAGAGAGTTGCTAATCTGTGGAATTCCCTGCTGCAGAGAGCTGTTGAGGCCAGTTCATTGGATATATTCAAGAGAGAGTTAGATATGGCCTTTACAGCTGAGGGGATCAAGGGGTATGGAGAGAAAGCAGGAAAGGGGTGTACTGACGGAATGATCAGCCATGATCTTATTGAATGGTGGTGCAGACTCGAGGGGCCAAATGGCCTACTCCTGCACCTATTTTCTATGTTTCTATGTTTCAAAGCAGTGACCCTCTCTTCCAAGGGTGTCAGTGGGTGCAGATTTGCCGAGCCTCCTCCTGTTCGAGTTCTTTCCCTTTTATTATGTGCCACCTTCCTCTGCAAAGATGAAAATGCAGCTTTTTAAAGAGGGTGTCTTTCTGCTGGTTGGGACATATACAGATGGTCACATTTACAATTGTATTGAATAAATGAAAATATTATTTACATTAACTACTTGACCAAAATCCTGCCACTTCTTTTTACACTGGCCTCCAGACCTCAGGGTGGTCACCACTGTGCAGTAATCTTCTGCAACTTGGTTCCAGCGTTTCTTCATATCTTTTGGTGGAACTTTTATGTGACCTCTGCTGGTGTCTAGCTCCTGCCATCTGTTTTCAATCACAGTAACTAGTGCCTCCACTTCTTCCTGTAAGAAATTCTTGGTCCTTGCACTGCGTTGCATCTTGTATTGCTGCAGCAGCGATTTTTCCAATGCTCTGACACAGCATTTGTGACGCACACAACTGGCTCTTTAAAAATGGCCGATTGCCAAATCCGATCTGTACTGCGCATGCGCGTCCATTGGAACGATGTCAAAAACGTAACTTTTTTTTCCGCACATGTGCAGAAGGTGCGGCTTCGTTTTTGGGCACAGACAACAGGCTCCACCCCCCCGAGGTGACTGGACACGCTGCGCGGCGCCAAATTTGAATTATACATCGGGGAAGCTTTGGCAAAATATTTCTGCCGCATTTCTGGCCTAGAAAAACGGGCGTAACTCTGGCAATACGCCAGAAAACGGGCTTGGGGAAAATTGAGCCCCTAGAAACCAAAAATATAATAATGAATAGTCAACGTGGATTTCAAAAGGGAAAGTCTTAGTTGACCGACCTAATTGAATTTTTTGAAGAGGTAACAGAGATAATATATAATAATACAGTAGATGTAATTTATCTAGATTTTCAAAAGGTCTTCAATAAGGTACCACATAATAGACCAATGAACAAGGTCAGAGAATGCAGAGTCAGGGAACAAGTAGCAGAATGGATAGCTAGTTGGCTTCAAGACAAAAATCACAGAGTAAAGAAAGAAAGAAAGAAAGACTTGCATTTATATAGCACTTTTCACGACCACCGGACGTCTCAAAGTGCTTTACAGCCAATGAAGTACTTTTGGAGTGTAGTCACTGTTGTAGGGGTAAAAGGTAGCTATTCATAGTGGCAGAAGGTGGGTAGTGGAGTTCCACAAGGATCAGTGCTGGGACCATGCTGTTTACAATTTACATTAACGATTTAGACATTGGAATCAAAAACACAATTTCTAAATAATAATTTAATACTTTTGCCATCTCTCTATCGTTACCTGTGGTATTATTCCGTCTATCCCTAATGGCCATATTCCCATCCCAACCTTTCTTCTTTTATTGATATGCCTGTTAAATATTTTACTATTTTGTTTTATGTTCCTTGATAATTTAATTTCATTGTTCCTCTTTGCCTTCCTAATTGTTTTTGTGACTTCTAATTTTTCCATATTCTCCCTTTTCATGCACTCCCCTGCTGTCTATGTACTTAATGTATGCCTCTTTCCTTACCCTCAATTGGCTGTAAAATGCTTTGAGATGTCTGGTGGTTGCAAAAGGTGCTATACAAATCCAAGTATTTCTTTCTTTTTCAATTGTTCCCTTGTGGCTTTATTCATCCATGGAGTCTCATTACTGTAGTGTATGGAGAAAGAGTCAGACTGAAAACTGTGAGCTCAAAGTAAAGTGTGACCATAATCTTTTATTGCAGGTCTCTAGCGTGCCTCTCCAACCTGTGAAGCACTCCTAAATACCTGTGCTCCCAAGGGATTATGAGATCCCTTGGGACTCCGGGAATGAGCCCTCTGGTGGCTGTACAGAGTATATACAAGTCCAGATACATAACAACATTCCACCCCTAAAATCAATAGTGTAACTATTTACAATGTGAGTCGATCTGGGGCCCTTCTTGTCCTGGTTGATCGTCTCGGTATGAAGGCTGGTGTTGTTGAATCATTTGTTGGGCCCTCGCTGGGCTGCTGTGCAGCTGGCCTTGCTGGGCTGCCTGGTGTGTTGGGCCCTGCAGGGCTGCTGTGAATGATGGGTTCTGCTTCGTGGTCAACCGTGGTGTCGGTTGCCACTGGTGTGTGTGTTGGGGGATTAAAAAAGGTAGGGTCCAAGATGGGTTGCTCTGGATAGTCTGTGAATCTGAGTTTGATTTGGTCCAAGTGTTTCCGGTGAATGAGTCCATTTAAAAGTTTGACCCGAAACACCCTGCTCCCCTCTTTGGCCATGACAGTGCCGGGAAGCCACTTTGGATCTTGCCCATAATTTAACACAAATACAGGATCATTGATTTCAATCTCACGTGACACATTTGTGCTATCATGGTATGCACTTTGTTGAAGCCGTCTGATCTCTACCTGTTCATGTAGATCAGGGTGAACTAACGAGAGCCTTATCTTAAGTGCTCTTTTCATGAGCAGTTCAGCAGGTGGGATCCCAGTGAGTGAGTGTGGTCTCGTGCGGTAGCTAAGCAGGACTCGGGATAGGTGAGTCTGCAGTGAGCCTTCAGTTACCCTCTTCAAGCCTTGCTTGATAGTTTGCACTGCTCTCTCTGCCTGACCATTGGATGCTGGTTTAAACGGGGAAGATATGACATGATTGATCCCGTTACGGGTCATAAATTCTTTGAACTCAGCACTCGTAAAACATGGCCCGTTGTCGCTCACCATGACATCGGGTAAGCCATGTGTGGCAAACATGGCCTGCAGGCTGTCAGTAATGGCAGCGGATGTGCTAGCCAACATTATCTCACATTCAATCCACTTGGAGTACGCGTCTACAACCACAAGGAACATTTTAGCCAAGAACGGGCCTGCATAGTCGACGTGTACCTTAGACCACGGTTTGGAGGGCCAAGACTATAAACTTAGTGGCACCTCTCTGGGTACATTGCTTAACTGCGAGCATGTATTACATCTGTGAACACAGGACTCTAAGTCCGCATCGATGCCGGGCCACCACACATGGGATCTGGCTATTGCTTTCATCATTACGATGCCTGGGTGGGTACTGTGGAGGTCATTGATGAAGATGTCTCTGCCCTTCTTGGGGACCACTACTCAATTGCCCCACAGAAGGCAGTCTGCCTGTATAGACATTTCATCTTTGCACCGCTGGAACGGCTTTATCTCTTCCTGCATTTCCACTGGGACACTGGACCAGCTCCCGTGAAGCACACAGCTTTTGACTAGAGATAATAAGGGGTCCTGGCTTTTCCAGGTTTTGATCTGCTGGGCAGTGAAGGGTGATTGCTCATTCTCAAATGCTTCCATAACCTTGGCTAGACCTGCGGGCTACACCATTTCCACCCCCGTGGTGGGCAATGGCAGCCTACTGAGAGCATCGGCGCAGTTTGCTGTGCCTGGCCTGTGGCGGGTAGCGTAGTTGTATGCGGACAACCTGAACGCCCATCTCTGGATGCGGGCCATTGCATTGGTATTTATCCCTTTGCTCTTGGAAAACAGGGATATAAGTGGCTTATGGTCAGTTTCCAATTCAAATTTTAGCCCAAACAGGTATTGATGCATTTTCTTTACCTCATAGATACACACGAACGCTTCTTTTTCAATCATGCTGTATGCTCTCTTGGCCTTAGACATACTCCTGGATGCATAAGCAACCGGTTGCAGTTTCCCGAAATCATTAGCTTGTTGCAATACACACCCGACGCCATATGACGACGCATCACATGCTAGTACCAAACGCTTACATGGATCATACAACACAAGCAATTTGTTTGAGCATAACAATTTTCTCACTTTTACAAAGACATTTTCTTGGCTTTTGCCCCAAACCCAAACACCCCCTTTTCGTACTAAGACATGGAGTAGTTCTAGCAGGGTGCTGAGACCCAGCAAGAAGTTACCAAAGTAGTTTAAGAGTCCCAGGAATGACCGCAGCTCCGTCACGTTCTGAGGCCTCAGTGCTTTCTCAATTGACTCCGTCTTCGCGTTGGTGGGCCTGATGCCATCCGCCACAATCCTCCTTCCCAAGAACTCCACTTCAGGCGCCAGGAAAACGCACTTTGAGCATTTTAAACTGAGCTCCATGCAGTTGAGCCGACTAAGAACCTCCTCCAGGTTCTGCAGCTGCTCGACTGTGTTCCAACCTGTGACCAAGATGTCGTCCTGGAAGACCACGGTGTGCGGGACCGACCTCAGTAAACTTTCCATGTTTCTCTGGAATATCGCCGCCGCTGATCGGATTCCAAACGGGCATCTGTTATAAACAAAAAGCACTTTGTGCATGTTGATGCAGGTGAGGGCCTTCGATGATTCCTGCGTCATATAGGCTGAGGTCAGATCCAACTTCGTGAACGTCTTTCTTCCCACCAGCGTTGCAAAGAGGTCGTCGGCTTTTGGAAGTGGGTATTGGTCCTACCGGGAGAAACGATTGATAGTTACTTTGTAATCGCCACAGATTCTGACAGTGCCATCTCCCTTGAGGACTGGGACAATAGGACTGGCCCACTCGTTGAACTCGATCGGTGAGATGATGCGCTCTCTATGTAGCCGGCCGAGCTCGATTTCTACCCTTTCTCTCATCATGTACGGTACTGCTCTCGCCTTGTGATGGATGGGTCGCGCCCCCGGAATTAGGTGGATCTGCACTTTTGCTCCTTGGAATTTCCCGATGCCTGGTTTGAACAGCGAAGGAAATTTGTTTAAGACCTGGGCACATGAAGTGTCGTCAGCGGGCGATAGCACTCGGATGTCATCCCAGTTCCAGCGTATTTTTCCCAGCCAGCTCCTGCTGAGCAGCGTGGGACCATCGCCCGGTACCACCCAAAGTGGTAGCTTGTGCACCGCTCTATCATAGGAGACGTTTACGGTAGCACTGCCGATTACAGGAATCAGTTCTTTTGTGTAAGTTCTTAGTTTCGTACGAATTGGAGTGAAGACTGGTCTTGAGGCTTTGTTGCACCACAACCTTTTGAAAGTCTTTTTGCCCATGATAGACTGGCTCGCGCCCGTGTCCAGCTCCATTGACACCGGGAGTCCATTTAGTTCAACCTTCAGCATTATCGGGGGACAATTTGTGGTGAATGTGTGCACCTCATGTACCTCTGCCTCCTCTATCAGAGTTTCTGTTTCGTCGTGATCCTCCGTGGATCTGTCCTCCTCTGCAACGTGGTGGTTTGCAGGTTTAGCAGGCCTAGCAGCTCGCCTGCACACTCGTTGGAGGTGTTCCATTGTTCCACAGCCCTTGCAAATGTATCCTTTTGTTAGCGTGAATGTTTTCTCAGAAGAATCACTCAACACTCAGAGTCGGTTCCAATGCCAGTGCGGCCTTTATTTACGCCAGCGGAGAGGAAGCCTCAGGACTGGATCCAGGCACTTCACTCCGCCGAACAAAGAAACTCATCGATATTTATATGTTTTACAATAGTTCTTTACAGTTACTCAGCCCACTTCGGCTGGACACAATCCAATCATAACGATTATAGATTACATATAGGTTTCTTTAACCCAATAGAATTCCCCTGATACCTCAGGAACTGCATGTTTGGTTTTTGTCAGCTCGGGCTGATTAATGACCTCGTTATGTGAGGCAGGTTCTCCCCTTATCTCTCTTCCTCGGGCTTCGGCTGTGTGAAATCACTGGTTCATTATAATTATCTTGTATCCAAGGCATTCCTGGTAGTGGGCCTCACAGGGTCATTGCTCGGTCATTGCTCAGTCAGCCCCAGTTCATTACTTGACTAACGGGGTTCCCATCATGCTTGGGCAGCCATTTTATATGTGGCCGCTTTAAACTTATATGAGTTTAGATATATTCAGCAGGTGCCTAATGCCTAGTGTTTTGATATATTCAGCAGGTGCCTAATGCCTAGTGTTTGATATATTCAGCAGGTGCCTAATGCCTACAACAATTCCCTCCTTTCGGTAAAGGGACTAGTCCTAGTCCCCCTTTAACCGACCGCCCTACTTTTATTAGATTTTGTGCACGGCCCGGTACTCCCTGCCTCAACGTGCTGGCCAGTCACGCGGTTTCAGGAGTCCCGGTTGCTTAAATCAAATTGACAAAGACCAAATCCTCCTGCCCCTTTATTAGACAGGCTTGTTTAGTATTTGGGGACTGGTTATGGGTCCCTCTTCGTTGTTCATGGTGCCTGTATGCCTGGCAGGCCATTATGCCCCATGTTATTGTTAAGATCAATTGTATCCCGACCAGTATGTGTGAAATTATTCGAATCCAAGGATGGATGTTCACATTTATTCCCCAGTCCAAGACCTTTCTTCACCAACTCTGACTTTGTAAGTCTACATCGATATCTTCTTCCAGTACTTTGATTTTAGTTTGCAGTTGGTGGTAGAGCTTTACGGATTGACCCACTCTGAGCCTCAACTCTCGTAATACTTCGGTTAGATGTGGAATAGGGACCTGATCTGGCTCGTCATAATCCTGCAAATGATCATGGAGCTGATCGGTTACCTCAATAACTTCGGACTTCCGGCGCCTAACCTGGGTGATATGCGCTTGCCCGATCGTGACAGGGGGTGGTGGCATAAAGAAAAAGTTTGGCTGTGGCATCGGGCACTGCAGGTCATTATACTGGTATGAACGCTCTGTGGTAGAGACGCAGTATCTTCCCTTCCCTCCGTAGCCTGCCCTCGCGAAGTGCCTGTGTGCGGGCACTATTTCTAGTACACACCCGTCGGTTCGGTTAAACCCGCACTCGTCTAGCTCACCTCGGCCTACCGGGTGAGGGCATACTGTGATCTCCCCCCTTTGCTTGCAATCTGTTAGGGAAATCCCAGTAAGTATGTCGTTTCGGCGAACGTGGTGGTCAGATAGTAACGGGTGGAGACATTTTCCCGTATTACTCCGATATTCTCTAGTTGGTACAGGGGGAACGGCCCTGAGTCTGGCGTGGCTATAGGGATCATCAGGACTATCCCTATCCCAGTAGTCCTACCCATCTGGCAATCTGGAATCGCTGAGTATACTCGGGTCAGTCCCTTCAGAGTACAATTATCCAGTGTCCCCCTCTGGTTGGCCAACTGAGCCAAATGTGAACTGTCTATCCAATCGGGTACTTCCCCACGTTGGATCTGGTCGAGGTTGTGGCAGATCTGCCCCACCATCCACAGACCATAAGCGTGACAGAGTTGCCCCTGTCTTTGCTTTCCCGTATCTTCTTTTTCTCTATCAATGAGGTGGTTGATAGTTTTGGCGTGAGCTTCCAGGACTGAGATGCCATCCAACTGGATTTCGGCACCCTCCTTTCCTAGGTTGGCTTGGTCTTCCTGGTTTTGCTCCACCCTCTCATTTAACCCTTGTATGTCTGTCGAGTTTATTATGGAGGTCCCTGCATTGAAAACGGTGGCAATATCATTAACTATTTCCCTCTTTATCCTGGGGGCTGACCCCTGTCCTCGGAATCTACTGACACCCATTGCATCGGCAGCCTGCTGCATTACAACTTTACTTAATACATTGTACATTTTCCTTGACTGTTCCGTACAGTATTCCGGCATCTGGATGCCTGAAATATTGATCAGGACAGGCACAATTTCATGTTTAACATTATCATACAATAATTCCCCTTCGTTGTACATTACAATCCCATTTTCTGGTCCCTTAGTAGTTATGGGACAAGGCAGTTCCTCAGGCAATGTAGTGGTTCTTATGGGGCGCGGTGTTGGAGGGGGTGAGAAGCATACATACAATGATATTGAAGCCGCCCCCACCTCCTCGTAGTACCCACACAGCACCACTCCCTTTTTGCGGATGACTGATTGCTGGGACTGTCCCGGAGGCGCGCAAATTATGCCGAAAGTACATTCATCGGGCTCTTTGACATCCCTCCGTTTAATGCAGCTGCTCCTTATACCCATGGAGCACTGTACACATACCCGGTTCTTATTGGGATTTACTTGTAACCATGCATTAAAATAAGTCCTGTCCTTGCTCCAGTCCTTGGCTGCTGGGATGCACATTCCATCCGTTAAATTAAACAAGACTCCATAGTTCATGTAGTTGTTTATTTCCTGAGTGCGCTGCAATCGGTTGGTATCATCCAGTGTTTGCGTGGGTCTTGAGGTTCCCAGTATCATGAGACCCCAGTGTCGAAGTCACCACTGCGGTCCCATCTTGGTGAGTGTTTTATCTGAAAATGTTACACAGATAGCCTGGTCGTCACCAGGTGTTAGGTTCTGGTCTACTTGTGTCGCTGTCACTCTGTGGAATCGAAGGTAAGGATTAGGTTAACCATATTCTTTATATTCGTACCATCTCTATCACTTCATGTCCCTGTCTGGGCTGCCGTCGGTTTTGCGTTTGAGCCTGCTGTGCTTGAGCCTGCACGATGACCCATCTAAATATTATCCAAACTCCAATCACCACCAATGCCACCATTATTCCTCCAAACATCGCTGTCTGCTTTACTGTTAGGTTGGGTTTGTGGACTACACCTACCCACCGTGGGGTACATTGGTTCTATTGCCATAGGTGATGGTGCTATGGCTGCGCACTACACTATCCGTCTAGTCCTGTTTTTTTTTAAACATCTCTTCCAGCCTGTTTATCTTAGCTTTTAACTCTTGACCAGCTAGTTCCGTTTTATTTTTATTCTGAATATCCCACCATTTCTTCTGTCTGTCAGGTGAGTCTTCTTTATTTTATTTAAGAAATCCAAATTAATAATGTCCAGTATAAAACAGCTGTCAATGGAAAGGGTTAACTCCTCTACAGGTTTGTAAGAAAGCCTGATGTCATTACGCGACTTCATGTAATCATCCGAAAAATTCTTTTTTTTTAAGTCTTTGTGCCTTTAAAACTTGCTTAGAAATTAGGAATCCGTTAAACAGCATAAATTAGTAAAGTGGTCATAATAAAAATCTTCTCATCAGGGAAGACGGCATTTTAGAGTAAACTCCAATGTTTTCTTAACTTCTAATTCAAGTACTTGCCAAATAATTTTTTTTTTAATTGATTTAAAACGAGACCACACATTTTTAATAGCAATTTTGTTTACTGAAATTCAATTTTTTTTTTTAAATTTCTCTCTCAGCACAAAATCTAAACTTCTGTGCCAGTTCCATTTTCTATAAGAATTTAAGAATTCAGTAAGATTCTCTAATTCCCAGTTTTTTTTTCCTGTGCTGAGTTCGCATAGCTTCGATCTTCAAAACCCTCCTGCTTGTTTAGACTGTTCGGGACTTTTCTTGATAAACACTGTCCATTTTGGAAATCTTTTCAAACTGCATTGAAACTTTCTCATAATTTAAAATTCAAATCCATGTAGAGTGTTTTTTATCTCTTCCAAATTTTTTTTCTTCTAATTAAACCAATATCTTTTTCACAGCAAACATCAACTAGTATTTAGTAAGTTATGTCTTTTTCCATCACAAACACATTTGTTAATTTAAAATCATTTATTTACTTTCAAAGTGGCGTCTTTATCTTTTTCTTTTCTCCATAACTGGAATGGAGTCCAGCTTTGAGGGTTTGTGGGCTGCTTTTCGTTATCTCAAAATGCTCCAGTTTCAAAGTCGTTAAAATGTCTCTTCTAAACTGCTAAAGCTTGCTGTTTTTAACATTTTCCAAAAGTTCCTTTTCCACCTTCGCAGATAGCTCGCCACTCGCCCAGGAGTTTGACCTGATCAGATTTAATTTAATAATTTTTTTAAATCCACCTCAGTATTTTCTGTGCCTTCTCTGAATATCTCAAAATCCCAATTCAAACTTTGTAATTTCAATCTTTATTTAAAACCTTTTTTTTTTGTTTTGAGCTAGAAGCTTTCTTAAAAGGCATTCTTTATCTCATTCTGAAACTAAATTTATGTCTTTCCACCCAATGTAATTTCCTAGCTCCGTAACTTATCATCCGAATAAATCCACACCTGCGTTTCTAACTTAAAATGTCTTAAAACTTCCCACATACAGGACAACACTACAAAGGGTTAGCATTCCTCTTCCAACCAGGCTTTCAGAAACATGACAACATAAAAATTCATTCCGCATCACAAAATCACACAGGGACTCTCACTCAACGACCAGACATTTACAACAGTCTCTCTTCTTTCCTATTAATTGTTTTGGCCGGCTCCATTTTTGGATCCATGACCTTTCAGGGAATTCGTAGTTTTATCTAAATAATTCCTCACATAACATTTGTAGTGGACTACCGGTATTGGTTTTTCCGTTCCTTCACCCACCATTCCCGTTGGGCTGCTGGCAGGTCCTGAGGATCCCACCCTGCTCGAATCATTTTCTCGATTAGTTTCTTTTGCTTTTCCGGCAGATGGCGGGTAAGGGACCCTTCTGATCCCCACTCAAGTTTACTACTTTATTGGCCATTCCTGGGTAGGACTAGAACCATTAGGAATCTACTCTCAGAGGTTTGCCTTTTACCTCGCACAACTTGTAGTAGACCGTCTCTGGCTACTGTCAGGTCTTGCTGTTACACAAACTTATACAATTCTTAAAACGAGTTTAAGCAATTCCCGCAGTGCTCTACGTATCCTTAACGACTACCTACGACCGCTCTGCCCGTTGGTCCGACCCTGTTCACAGGTTTGGATTCCGTTAGCCGCTGTACACCGCTTGGTTCTACCCCGGGGTATATTTCAAATTACACTGCTGGGTCCGGAAGATGTCTTTCAGTATCACGATCCCATGGTCTAAGTGTGTTCCCTACGCCTACTTGGTTCCTGGCCGTCACGTGGGACAAACATCCTCTTAATTCAGGCTCAGGCTAGGCATTTGAGATATTAGACCGTCTCCTCGTGTCGATCAACCAGCTTCCACCTTCCGCACCCTTTATAATTAAAAATCGTTTTTTATACTCACCCGGGTTTTTCCAAGGGCGTCCAGCGACTCCGGGAAATCCTGCCGACTACGCCACTGTTAGCGTGAATGTTTTCTCAGAAGAATCACTCAACACTCAGAGTCGGTTCCAATGCCAGTGCGGCCTTTATTTACGCCAGCGGAGAGGAAGCCTCAGGACTGGATCCAGGCACTTCACTCCGCCGAACAAAGAAACTCATCGATATTTATATGTTTTACAATAGTTCTTTACAGTTACTCAGCCCACTTCGGCTGGACACAATCCAATCATAACGATTATAGATTACATATAGGTTTCTTTAACCCAATAGAATTCCCCTGATACCTCAGGAACTGCATGTTCGGTTTTTGTCAGCTCGGGCTGATTAATGACCTCGTTATGTGAGGCAGGTTCTCCCCTTATCTCTCTTCCTCGGGCTTCGGCTGTGTGAAATCACTGGTTCATTATAATTATCTTGTATCCAAGGCATTCCTGGTAGTGGGCCTCACAGGGTCATTGCTCGGTCATTGCTCGGTCAGCCCCAGTTCATTACTTGACTAACGGGGTTCCCATCATGCTTGGGCAGCCATTTTATATGTGGCCGCTTTAAACTTATATGAGTTTAGATATATTCAGCAGGTGCCTAATGCCTAGTGTTTTGATATCTTCAGCAGGTGCCTAATGCCTAGTGTTTGATATATTCAGCAGGTGCCTAATGCCTACAACACTTTGAATCGGCATGAATGGAAATGATGACCACCCCCACAGCGCCAACAAGGTGTTAATGGCCTTTCATTCATCACCCTTGATGGTGGACTCTGAGACATCTGTGGACGTGTAGCTGCAGATATGTGTGACCTGCCCTGTATGTTACGATTCAAAAACAACATCACTTTGTTCACAGTACTTGTAGCAGCACTTGTGTGCTACAGAGATTTGCTTAGTATTGTCACTGGTGGCAATGAACGCCTGGGCTATCGCTAAGGCCTTACTCAAGGTTGGGGTTTCCACAGTCAAAAGCTTGCGAAGTATGGTTTCGTGGCCAATGCCAAGTACGAAACAGTCTCTGAGCATGTGCTCCAAATGTCCCTCAAATTCGCAATGTCCTGCAAGGCATCTTAGCTCGGTGACATAACTCACCACTTCCTGCCCACTGTTCTCTGCATCTTTGGGTTCGCTATCTATATCTCGTCGCCAGTTGTAGTGTATGGAGAAAGAGTCAGACTGAACACTGTGAGCTCAAAGTAAAGCGTGACCTTAGTCTTTTATTGCAGGTCTCCAGAGTGCCTCTCCAACCTGTGAAGCACTCTTAAATACCTGTACTCCCAAGGGATTATGAGATCCCTTGGGACTCCGGGAATGAGCCCTCTGGTGGCTGTACCGAGTATATACAAGTCCAGATACATAACAATTACTGTTCAGTTTGTTCCTTCTTTTTAGTGGAATATTTGTTCCTGCACTCTGTTGAATACCGTTAAGGTTGAACACCACGTAGCGACAGCTGTTAAGGCTGGGTTGAAGAAAAGAATGGCGCTTGCCACGCTTCAGGCAACTTCCAGTGTGGCCAGTGCTGGATGCCATATTGGGAAGGGCAATTGTGCGGCTGTTGCCTGCGTGCGCCAGAGAATTCAAATGAGGCAAATTGTGATGTCAATTAGCACGTAATCCTGACTTGATGCACGACTTGCCATTTTGGACATCGCGCTCCACCGTACGCCTGCGCCTAAGCACGTCTATGTTCAGCTGCATGACGGATCCTCCACCAGCACTACTAAAGAGGCCACATACATCTTTGAAGAAAGGTGCTTTTAGCTTTTGTACTGGTTCTTGTAGAGTTTATTTGAGTAGTGGTTTGGTGTAAGACATTAAAAAAGCTGGTAAAGTGTGCAGGGATTGCTGCTGGATGTTTGCAAGGTTTGGCTATTAAAGGAAGGCCTTTGAGAACAACACAAGTTGCAGACCCTTTTTGCATGATATGAAGATGGTGCAGATGCAGCAAAGGGGACAAGCTGCTCTCAGAGGGAGGAGGAGGAGGTGGAGGAGGGGGGCTCTCAGCAGGAGGCCTTGCCTACTTTGGGCCTTTCGGGAGCACTTCTCCTACCTGCATCTAAGCCAGGAGGAATGTGTTCGGCAGCTCCGCTTCACCAAGGAGGTGGTCACAGAACTCACAAGGTAGCAGGTTCATGGGAATACCATCACCTACAAGTTCCCCTCCAAGTTACACACCATCCTGACTTGGAAATATATCGCCATTCCTTCATCATTATTCGGTCAAAATCCTGAAACTCCCTCCCTAACAGCGCTGTGGGAGTGCCTTCACCACACAGACTGCAGCGGTTTAAGAAGACGGCTCACCACCACCTTCTCAAAGGCAATTAGGGATGGGCAATAAATGCTGGCCTTGCCAGTGACGCCAATATCCAAGGAATGAATAAATAAAAACTCCAAGTACTGCGCAAAGGCCTGTGCAAAGTAGGTGCTGGATCCATCCATGCTCCTCGAAAATAACAACAGGCTGTCTAGCAGGCCTACCAATGCACTAAGCAGTTCATTGTGCATGCCCGTCACCCTATTGAAGTCCTCATCTAAGTCCTGTGCAGCAGAATATGTGACCTCACCCTCCGGGGAGCTGGCACCTGCGCTACCCTTTCCCCCTGCCCTGGCAGCAGGCCACTCATGCCCAGTGACTCACCACGTGCAGATCCCAACTCCACATTACCCTCTAAAATCCACGCTGTGTCAATATCTCAGCTGGTGCGTGAGAGTGTCAGATCGAGTGACGGTGTCTCTTCTTCAACAATTTCCTCTTCCACCACTGGCTGGACAGCTTGAAGGTCTTGAGTATCTGAAAGCAGAAAGCATAAGGGTGTGGTGAAGAGAGGTGCCAAAGCAAGATGTGCATGCTTACAGCATCAGCAGTTTGCAAATGAGAAGAGATTGTGGGATGAGGGGGAACTTAGATGTGAGAAGGATAAGCATACCGTCACTTTGAATGTTCTCAACATCGCCACAGGTCAGTGACAACCCCTCCAATTATCTACAGCACCATCTCCTTCATGGGGGTGCAGACATGTAGCCTTTCCTGTCTCTCACCAGTTCGCTGCTGCTCTCTCCTGTTATGAGCCACCTTGGCCTGCCAGAGAAAGGGAAGTGTGTCAGTGAGTGTGCTGCAATGTGTTTGGGGTGATGTACCTGTCAAGGTTGAATAGCTGACAGTGTGTGCATGTTGTGAGATGTGGGTGGAAGGCTTGCAGCAGTGATAAGTATGTGAGAGTGAGATGAAGCTAGAATGTGAGGTGAGCCTTGTGTTTGGAAGAGATTGTTGGTAGGTGAGTGATGTGGGTGTGATGTGTGTGAGGCTACTGGTGCAGTTGGTCGGAGACAGCTTTTGAAGATGCATTCACTGACCGTGACCACTTGTCTGAGGTCATTAAACTTCTTTGGGCTCTGGAGCCACGTTCTGGGGGCCACAAGGCTGGCTGTGACCTTCTCGGCAATCTGGTCCCACATCCGTATTACAGTGTTTCTGGGGGGGGGCCTCCTCTGTGGGTAGAGGACCTCTTTTTGAGAGTTCATTGCCTGCACAAAGGCCTTGAGTGCTACGTCCTAGACCTTGGATGCTTATTCCTAACCCTGTTGAGCCATTTTGCTTTGTGCTGAAGAAATGGCAATATTTTTGATAACCAGAAGGCAGCTCACCTTTAAGAGATGTGGATTGCATTTAAGAGGCACAGACTATCCTTGAATAAAACTAGTCTTGTGCAAACATCATAAATTTTGGCCCCCTGCTGAACGCAAAGCCAGTCAGCAGCAGGCAGCACTGTGTTATGCACTGGTATCATGTAAAGTAGCAAGCAGCACAAAGTTTACGTGCTGCCTGCACTCCTTTCAATGGGCATGGGCCGATCGCGCACTGTGATACCCATGCCCGTTTTCAGGCCGAATTGAATTTTTCCCTCTAGGTACTTAGACAATGAGAAAGACAAAATTTACAGAATGAAAAAAAATGTATTGCAAAGATTAAGGGTAGAACACTTCGCTGGAATTTCATCTTCTAGTTGTTTTAATCACGATGCCAGAAATTACCAACAACATAAGGGCAGATATGTGGAGTTCCTGAATTACATTTTAAGCTTTCAAAACAATAATGTATGTTAATGAGATTACACATTCCTGATGCTGAGTGTTGTAATTTCCAATCTGCATTTCATGGTGTGACACATTTTCATTTCTTTTTACACAGAACAACACTTTTATTTATTTTTAAAATGTTTCTTTTATGTTCCCATGTGCTTGCTGCCCTTGTCCTTCTAGGCGGTAGCGGTCGTGGGTTTGGGAGCTGCAATCGAAGAAGCCTTGGCGAGTTACTGCAATGAATCTTGTAGATGGTACACACTGCAGCCACGGAGCGCTGGTGGTGGAGGGAGTGAATGTTTAAGGTGGTGGGTGGGGTGCCGATGGCTGCTTTGTCCTGGATGGTGTCGAGCTTCTCGAGTGTTGTTAGAGCTGCACTCATCCAGGTGCAGAGTGTTCCATCACACTCCTGACTTGTGCCTTGTAGATGGTGGAAAGGCTTTGGGGAATCAGGAGGTGAGTCACTCGCTGCAGAATACCCAGCCACATAAATACTGTGGCTACAGAAGTAGGTTAAGTTTCTGGTCAATGGTGATCCCACCCCAGGATGTTGATGGTGGGGGATTCAATGATGGTAATGCCGTTGAATGTCAAGAGGCGGTTGTCACAATCTCACTTGTTGGAGATGGTCACTGCCTGGCATGTGCGTGGCGTGAATGTTACTTGCTACTTATCAGATGTTTGTTGCCTTCAGGCACGCATTGCTTCATACCCTGTAATTATAACCCATTAAATGGCAGGACACTGAGAAGTGTAGAGGAACGAAGGGATCTTGGAGTGCAGGTTCACAGATCCCTGAAGGTAGCAGGCCAGGTGGATAAGGTGGTTAAGAAACTATACGGAATGTTTGCCTTTATTAGCCGAGGCATAGAATATAAGAGCAGGGGGGGTTATGCTTGAACTGTATAATACACTGGTTAGGCCATAGCTGGAGTACTGTGTGCAGTTCTGCTCAGAACATTACAGGAAAGATGTGATTGCATTGGAGAGGGTACAGAGGAGATTTATGAAGCTGTTGCCTGGTCTGGAAAATATTAGCTATGAGGAAAGATTGAACAGGCTGGGTTTGTTTTCCTTGGAACAGAAGAGATTGAGGGAAGACCTGATTGACGTGTCTAAAATTATGAGGGGCCTATATAGAGTGGATAGGAAGGAGCTGTTTCCCTTGGCGGAGGGGTCAACGACCAGGGGACATAGATTTAAAGTAATTGGTAGGAGATTTGGAGGAGATATGAGGGGAAATTTCTTCACCCAATGGGTGGTGGGGGCCTGGAACTCACTGCCTGAAAGGGTGGTCAAGGCAGAAATCCTCACCACATTTAAAAAGTACTTGGATGTGCGTTTGAAGTGCCATAACCTGCAGGGCGATGGACCAAGAGCTGGAAAGTGGGATTAGCTTGGATAGCCTCTTGGTCGGGCGGCGGGGACACGATGGGCCGAAATGGCCTCCTTCCGTGCTGTAAATGTCTATGATTCTATAATTCATGAGATCTTGGCATTACTGGCAAGGCCGGCATTTATTCACCATCCCTGATTGTCCTTGATAAGGTGGTGGTGAGCCTCCTTCTTGAACCGCTGCAGTCCGTGCGGTCAAGGTACTCCCAGTGCTGTTAGGGAGGGAGTTCCAGGATTTTGATCCAGCAACGATGAAGGAATGGTGATACCTTTCCAAGTCAGGATAGTCTGTGACTTGGAGGTGATGGTGTTCCCATACACCTGCTGCCCTTGTCTTTCTCGGTAGTAGAAGTTGTGAGTTTTGAAGGTGCTGTCAAAGATGCCTTGGTGAGTTGCTGCAGTGCATCTTTTAGATGGTATACACTGCAGCTACATTGCGGCGGTGGTGGAGGGAGTGAATGCAGGTTATGGCACTTCGAACGCACATCCAAGTACTTTTTAAATGTGGTGAGGATTATTGCCTCTACCACCCTTTCAGGCAGTGAGTCGGAGAGGTGGGAGTTCCGGCGGCAGAGAGTCGAGGGGGCTATAAAGGCCAGTGAGATCAGGAGTTCAGGGAGTTGGAGAGGCGGGAGTTCTGGCGGCAGAGAGTCGAGGGGCCTATAAAGGCCAGTGAGACCAGGAGCTCGGGGAGTCAGAGAGGCGGGAGTTCCGGCGGCAGAGAGTCGAGAGGCCTATAAAGGCCAGTGAGACCAGGAGCTCGGGGAGTCAGAGAGGCGGGAGTTCCGGCGGCAGAGAGTCGAGAGGCCTATAAAGGCCAGTGAGACCAGGAGCTCGGGGAGTCAGAGAGGCGGGAGTTCCGGTGGCAGAGAGTCGAGGGGCCTATAAAGGCCAGTGAGACCAGGAGCTCGGGGAGTCAGAGAGGCGGGAGTTCCGGTGGCAGAGAGTCGAGGGGCCTATAAAGGCCAGCTTGTGCAACTGCAGCAGGGAGGCAAAAAAGAAGTAGAAAGAAATCGAAAGGTGACGTCACAGCCAAGGAGTTAAGTGATTGGCTGGTGATTGGTGAGTAGTTTTTCTTTTTCTTTTCTTTATCAGTAAGTAGCCTTTAGCACTGTTGTTGCCAAATTAAGTTTATCTAAGGGTTAAGTCAATGGCAGGACAGCTCGGACACATTTTATGCTTCTCCTGTACTATGTGGGAAGTCAGGGACGCTTCCGGTGTCCCTGACGACTACATGTGTGGGAAGTGTGTCCGCCTGCAGCTCCTGACAGACCGCATTGCGGCACTGGAGCTGAGGGTGGATTCACTCTGGAGCGTGCACGATGCTGAGAATGACGTGAATAGCACGTTTAGCGAGTTGGTCTTACCGCAGGTAAAGGGTACACAGCCAGATAGGGAATGGAAGATCAACAGGAAGAGTAGTGCAAGGAAGGTAGTGCAGGGGTCCCCTGCGGTCATCCCCCTGCAAAACAGATACACCGCTTTGGGTACTGTTGAGGGGGATGACTCATCAGGGGAGGGCAGCAGCAGCCAAGTCCATGGCACTGTGGATGGACAGGAGGGCAGGAAAAAGAGTGGGAAAGCTATAGTGATAGGGGATTCAATTGTAAGGGGAATAGATAGGCATTTCTGCGGCTGCAACCGAGACTCCGGGATGGTATGTTGCCTCCCTGGTGCAAGGGTCAAGGATGTCTCGGAGCAGGTGCAGGACATTTCAAAAAGGGAGGGTGAACAGCCAGTTGTTGTGGTACATATAGGTACCAACGATATAGGTAAAAAACGGGATGAGGTCCTACGAAATGAATTTAGGGAGCTAGGAGTTAAATTAAAAAGTAGGACCTCAAAAGTAGTAATATCAGGATTGCTACCAGTGCCACGTGCTAGTCAGATAGCTCAGATGAATACGTGGCTTGAGCAGTGGTGCAGGAGGGAAAGATTCAAATTCCTGGGGCATTGGAGCCGGTTCTGGGGGAGGTGGGACCAGTACAAACTGGACGGTCTGCACCTGGGCAGGACCGGAACCAATGTCCTAGGGGGAGTGTTTGCTAGTGCTGTTTGAGAGGAGTTAAACTAATATGGCAGGGGGATGGGAACCTATGCAGGGAGACAGAGGGAAACAAGATGGAGACAGAAGCAAAAGATAGAAAGGAGAAAAGTAAAAGTGGAGGGCAGAGAAACCCAAGGCAAAAACAAAAAGGGCCACTTTACAGCAAAATTCTAAAGGGTCAAAGTGTGTTAAAAAGACAAGCCTGAAGGCTCTGTGCCTCAACGCGAGGAGTATTCGGAATAAGGTGGACAAAATTAACTGCGCAGATAGCAGTTAACGGATACGATGTGATTGGCATCATGGAGACATGGCTCCAGGGTGATCAAGGCTGGGAACTCAACATCCAAGGATATTCAGCATTTAGGAAGGATAGACAGAAAGGAAAAGGAGGCATGGTGGTGTTGCTGGTTAAAGAGGAAATTAATGCAATTGAAAGGAAGGACATTAGCTTGGATGATGTGGAATCGGTATGGGTGGAGCTACGGAATACCGAAGGGCAGAAAACGCCAGTGGGAATTGTGTACAAGCCACCAAATAGTATTAGTGAGGTTGGGGACAGCATCAAACAAGAAATAAGGGATGTATGCAATAGAGGTACAGCAGTAATCATGGGCGACTTCAATCTACATATTGATTGGGCTAACCTAACTGGTAGCAATGCGGTGGAGGAGGATTTCCTAGAGTGTATTAGGGATGGTTTTCGAGACCAATATGTCGAGGAACAAACCAGAGAGCTGGCCATCCTAGACTGGGTGATGTGTAATGAGAAGGGACTAATTAGCAATCTTGTTGTGCGAGGCCCCTTGGGGAAGAATGACCATAATATGGTAGAATTTTTTATTAAGATGGAGAGTGACAAAGGAAACTAGGGTCCTGAACTTAAGGAAAGGTAACTTTGATGGTATGAGGCGCGAATTGGCTAGATTAGACTGGCGAATGATACTTAAATGATTGACGGTGGATAGGCAATGGCAAACCTTTAAAGATCATATGAATAAACTTCAACAATTGTACATCCCTGTCTGGAGTAAAAATAAAACGGGGAAGGTGGCTCAACCGTGGCTAACAAGGGAAATTGAGAATAGTGTTAAATCCAAGGAAGAGGCATACAAATTAGCCAGAAAAAGCAGCAAACCTGATGACTGGGAGAAATTTAGAATTCAGCAGAGGAGGACAAAGGGTTTAATTAAAAAGGGGAAAATAGAGTACAAGAGGAAGCTTGCCGAAAACATAAAAACTGACTACAAAAACTTCTATAGATATGTGAAGAGAAAAAGATTATTGAGGTCCCTTGCAGTCGGATTTGGGTGAATTTATAATGGGAAACAAAGAAATGGCAGACCAATTGAACAAGTACTTTGGTTCTGTCTTCACAAAGGAAGACACAAATAACCTTCCGGATGTACTAGGGGACCGAGGGTCTAGTGAGAAGGAGGAACTGAAGGATATCCTTATTAGGCAGGAAATTGTGTTAGGGAAATTGACGGAATTGAAGGCCGATAAATCCCCAGGGCCTGGTAGTCTACATCCCAGAGTACTTAAGGAAGTGGCCCTAAAAATAGTGGATGCATTGGTGATAATTTTCCAGCAGTCTATCGACTCTGGATCAGTTCCTATGGACTGGAGGGTTGCTAATGTAACACCACTTTTTTAAAAAGGAGGGAGAGAGAAAATGGGTAATTATAGACCGGTTAGCCTGACATCAGTAGTGGGGAAAATGTTGGAATCAATCATTAAGGATGAAATAGCAGCGCATTTGGAAAGCAGTGATAGGATTAGTCCAAGTCAGCAAGGATTTATGAAAGGAAAATCATGCTTGACAAATCTTCTGGAATTTTTTAAGGATGTAACTAGTAGAGTGGACAAGAGAGAACCAGTGGATGTTGTGTATTTGGACTTTCAAAAGGCTTTTGACAAGGTCCCACACAAGAGATTGATGTGCAAAATTAAAGCACATGGTATTGGGGGTAATGTACTGACGTGGATAGAGAACTGGTTGGCAGACAGGAAGCGGAGAGTCAGGATAAACGGGTCCTTTTCAGAATGGCAGGCAGTGACTAGTGGAGTGTCGCAGGGCTCAGTGCTGGGACTCCAGCTCTTTACAATATATATTAATGATTTAGATGAAGGAATCGAGTGTAATATCTCCAAGTTTGCAGATGACACTAAACTGGGTGGCGGTGTGAGCTGTGAGGAGGACGTTAAGAGGCTGCAGGGTGACTTGAACAGGTTAGGCGAATGGGCAAATGCATGGCGGATGCAGTCTAATGTGGATAAATGTGAGGTTATCCACTTTGGGGGCAAAAACACGAAGGCAGGATATTAGCTGAATGGCGAAAGATTAGGTAAAGGGGAGGTGCAGCGAGACTTGGGTGTCATGGTTCATCAGTCCTTGAAAGTGGACATGCAGGTACAGCAGGCGGTGAAGAAGGCAACTGGTATGTTGGCCTTCATAGCAAGGGGATTTGAGTATAGGAGCAGGGATGTCTTACTGCAACGGTACAGGGCCTTGGTGAGGCCCCACCTGGAATATTGTGTTCAGTTTTGGTCTCCTAATCTGAGGAAGGACGTTCCTGCTATTGAGGGAGTGCAGCAAAGGTTCACCAGATGGATTCCAGGGATGGCTGGACTGACATATGAGGAGAGACTGGATCAACTGGGCATTTTTACACTGGCGTTGAGACGGATGAGAGGGGATCTCATAGAAACCTATAAGATTCTGACGGGACTGGACAGGTTAGATGCGGGAAGAATGTTCCCGATGTTGGGGAAGTCCAGAGCCAGGGGACACAGTCTTAGGATAAGGGGTAGTCCATTTAGGACTGAGATGAAGAGAAACTTCTTCACTCAGAGAGTTGTTAACCTGTGGAATTCCCTGCCGCAGAGAGTTGTTGATGCCAGTTCATTGAATATATTCAAGAGGGAGTTAGATATGGCCCTTACGGCTAAAGAGATCAAGGGGTATGGATAGAAAGCAGCAAAGAGGTACTGAAGGAATGATCAGCCATGATCTTATTGAATGGTGGTGCAGGTTCGAAGGGCCGAATGACCTACTCCTGCACCTATTTTCTATGTTTCTATGTTTCTATGTTTAAGGTGGTGGATGGGGTGCTGATCAAGTGGGCTGCTTTGTCCTGGATGGTGCCGAGGTTCTTGAGTGTTGTTGGAGCTGCACTCATCCAGGCAAGTGGAGAGTATTCCATCACACTCCTGACATGTGCCTTGTAAAAGGTGGAAAGGCTTTGAGGAGTCAGAAGGTAAGTCACTTGCTGCAGAAGTCTCAACCTCTGACCTGCTCTTGTAGCCACAGTATTTATGTGACTGGTCTAGTTAAGTTTCTGGTCAATGGTGACCCTCAGAATGTTGACGGTGGGAGATTCGATGACGGTAATGCCATTGAATGTAAAGGGGAGGTGGTTAGACTTTCTCTTGTTAAAGTTAGTCAGTGCCTGCCACTTGTGTGGTATAAATGTTATTTGTTACTTATCAGCCCAAGCCTGGATGTTTTCCACGGACTGCTTCATTATCTGAGGAGTTGCGAATGAAACTGAATACTGTGCAATCATCAGCGAACATCCCCACTTCTGACCTTATGATGGAGGGAAGGTAATTGATGAAGCAGCTGAAGATGGTTGGGCCGAGGACACTGCCCTGAGGAACTCCTGCAGTGATGTCCTGGGGCTGAGATGGTTGACCACCAACAACCACAACCATCTTCCTTTCAGCTAGGTAAAACTCCAGCCAGTGGAATCATAACTTTGATCCAAACAGGGAGACAAAAGCTGAATTCCAGAGGTGAGATGAGAGATGACACGAAGGCAGCATTTGACCGATTGTGTCACCAAGGAGCCCAAAGAAACTGAATCATAGAAATTTATGGCACAGAAGGACAGGGCTGAGGACAGCTCTCAGCGTGGAAACAAAAGTCACCATAGTGCTGAACTTCTACGCAACTGGCTCTTTCCAGTCTGCAACTGCAGACATTTGAAATATTTCACAATTTTCTGTCGATCACTCCATCTGGCAAGTGACCATGCTCTCTATAAGAGAAGAGTCCAATACATATCATTCCCGATGACCAGGAAGAAACAGGTGGAGCAGCAGGCCGGATTTGTCTGGATTGCGAGGTTCCCCAGGGTGCAAGGGGCCATCGATTGCACACATGTCGGACTGAGGGCACCAGAAACCCATGCTGAGATTTGCATGGACAGAAAGGGATTCCATTCCCTCGACGTACAGCTGGTGTGCGATCACCAGCGCAGGATCATGGCAATCCATGCCCAGTATCCAGGCAGCAGCCACGATTCCTTCATCCTGCGCCAGAGCAGTGTGCCCGCCGTCTTCTCGGGCCCAAACCAGGATTGTGGATGGATGCTTGGGGACAAGGGATATCCCCTGTCCACTTGGCTGCTGATTCCCCTTCGCAATCCCAGGACTGCTGGCGAACATGCGTACAACGACTCTCATTCCGCCACCAGGTGCATAATTGAGCACTGCATCGGGATCCTCAAACAGAGGTTCCTTGCCTGGATGGCTCTGGTGGAGAATTGCAGTACTTGCCTGAATGGGTCTTCTCCTTCGTGGTCGTCTGCTGCATGCTTCACAACCTGGCAATCATGAGGGGCCAACCACTGGATGTCGATCTAGAAGTAGCACCTCAGGAGGAGGCGCAGCAGCAGGAGGAGGAGGCGCAGGAGGAGGAGGAGAAGCAAGATCAGGATGCGTGTCGCCAGCCACCCAGGAGGTGCCGTCGCCATCCCAACTCTGCAAGGAAGTGCAGACCCCGCTCATTGCTGCTCATTTCAGATAATTTAAAGCCCACATGACCCTTCAGCTTCGCTTTTCCATGGCCATCCCAATGAGATTCTTCATACATCATTGGCCATCATCAAATTATACACCTGCCCAGATATAGGAACACAAAATAAAGATTTATTACATCATAAAAAATGGTGCAAAAAAATAACACAACATAATTTCTCACTCTTGTGCATTTCCTTATAATCCCTCTTACGCGTGCGTACCTGTCCTACTACTACGCCGCAGTGTCTCCCCTGTGGCTGCCCCATGAGTCTGGGAAGGCTGCTGTATTTTTTGTGTGGAAACTACAGCTGTCCTTCTAGGATGCCCTCGACCAGCTCTGGCTCTAGAAGGGCAGGCTGGAGATTGGTCAGCACCCTCCTTAGAGGGTTCAGTCGGTCTTGGCTCGGGTAACTCCATAGTTGGAGGCAATGGTGGAGTGATAGGTCTGGGGTCAGGAATGGTGTGACCCTGAGAGAGCACATCATCAGGATCCTGGTCCAAGGAGCCTGCATCACTCCCCAGGGACGGCACATTACCACCATCACCAATCTGAAGGAGCTCAGGTCTGTGCTGTGGCACCACACTGGAAGGTCCCCCATGATGCGTGGTGGACCCAGTCGCAAAGACAATACTGAGATGTCAGGTGGCATCGAGCTGAGACAGCATGAGGGCAGCCACAGTCTCAACATCACCAGAGATGACTGCACTTAGACGCTCCGTGACCTGTTGCACAAAGTGCATAAGAGCATTCTGAGTTTCCAGGGCCGCAGCCATCCTCTCCAAAGCAGCACTGATACGCCCGTTCGCTTGCGTCTGTGCTGCAATGGCAGCTGCCACATCATCTTTGAGTTGCGGCATCACAGCTGGATCCGCACGGTCATTCTGGGAGTCCACCATCGGCTGCACACTGGCAATGATGGGCTCTATGGACTCCTCCATGCTCCTCACCACTTCTGACAGTGTCTGGCACCTCTGTCAGTGCCCCAGCATCTGGGAATGCATGGCCCCCACCCTTCTTTCATAAGCCCCAACATCGATGAGCTCATCTGAGTCTTCCTCAGCAGAACCTGCGTGCGGACTCACTCCCCCAGAGAGATGACACCCAAGGTTCCCTCTGCCCGGCACTAAGCTGCAGCCCACTAGGACCCGGTGCAACACCCAGTGCAGACCCCTCTGCTATCTCGACTAAATCCAACCACGTACTCCCAGTATCTGAGCTAGCTTGTGTAAGTGGAAGCAGCGACGTGGTGCTGCCAACAGTGTCCCTCTCGTCCTCTGCCTCATCGGACTTGTTGCCAACGGATGGAGGGCTCGAGGCCCCAATGTCCTCTAGGGTGTCAGGATGCACATGGATTTCTGGCCCCTCAAGGCTGCCATCCAGGCCTCACCTCCCACTCTCCATCTCATCATCTCCTCTCTGGTCTTGGCTGTCAGTGCCCTCAAGGCTGTTGTCGGTCATTGCCCTCCCACACGCACCAGTGCTAGGACTCGCTTGCTGGCTGTCAATGGACCTCTCATCTGCTAGCATAACTAGCATAAGGGATGCCATGAGGGGGGAGGTAGGGGATTGACGCATTGAGGCTGCAACTAGCACACTTTCAGAAGGAAAGGCACAGTAGGCGCTGGCGCTTTCAGGGAGAGATAGATAGCATTAAAGGAGGACCTCACTTACCTATGCTGCCCATAGGGGCATCGGCATCGCCTGTACCAGTGGCCACAGGGAAGGCAGCATGTCTGCCCACTAGCGCCTCTACCCTCTCCTCCAAGGGTGTGAGGAGTTGAAGCTGGGACTTCTCTGTTCTATGCAGTTGTACGCAACTTTGGCCTGCAATACAAAGAATGGTTGTTGAGTAGCTGTGTGATGAGGCCTCAGAAATGAGTGCAAAAGTGTGTGTCCTTGACATACAGTTGTAATTGTGACATGAAAGGGAATCTCCATTGCGAGAACATACACATATCTATACAGGCCTCAGCAGTGACAACATAGTGAAAGTGGGAAATAAGAAAAGGATGAAGGAGAGGCTCGTAGATGGAAGGTCAGGAGTTGGTGGAACAGGTACTAACTTTCATCAGCCTGGATGATCTCGTTCATCCTTTTTTGGCACTGGGTGGCGATCCGGTCATGAATGGAGGTCCCTGAGACCTCCACAGCTATCTCCCTCCAAGCATTGGTAAAAACCTCCCGAATAGGTCTGCCTGCATTGGGATACAGCACTCGCCTCCTTCCCTCTACAGTCTGCATGAGTGTCTCCAGTTCGGCATCCGAGAATCGGGTTGCCCTCCTTGCTACAGCTCCAGCAGGTCCAGCAGCCATGTCCTCCAGTCAAATGACTTCCCTCCTCAGAGCCTAGCTACAAACCCTGGCCTTTAAGAACACCCAGAAGCAGCTGGCTCATTAAGAGCTCATCAAGACAAGGTGAATTTCTCCGTGGAAACTCCGCTCCAATTTACTCATCCACACCGCTGCAAAGCCCCGATTCCCGCTGGCCAATACCGCTGGACGCCATTTTTTTTCAAAAATCAGTGAATTTAGGTCGGATTCCCTACTCAAAGATTGCAGTGGTAATGGAGCCCAAAACGAGGTAGGTGCACCCCATTTTGGGCGAACCTGAATTTCGGCCCCAGTATGTTTACATCCTAGAACATCAGCCCTCAAAGTAATTGTGGGATGATGATACCTGTACAAACAAATTCAAAATAAAATGTTAAAACATTTTATTAAAAGCTGGATAGACTGACCCAGAAAATGAAACCAGTTGAATTAGTAAAGAAAAACTTTAAAAAATATTGATTAACTATTACTTTAGTATATTTATTTTATAAAGCACAGAGTTAAACAAGACACTGTGAGACTTTTGAATAGTTACAACCAAAAACATAAATAAAGTATATATGGTCAATTCAGTTGCTGTAACCAATTTAGAAAGAATAGAGGTGAAATTGGTCTTTGGCAGTTGCGCAAAATAGGGATTGGCAAATCAGCAGCCCACTTTGCACCTGCCTGGTTTTCTCGGGCGTACTGAAAACACACCTCCTACCACAAGTTCTGGACGATACGGATTATATGGACAGATCAGACTCGGACACACATTTTACGAGCTCAATTGTATTGTGTTTAATAAGATTAACAACACCGCTCATAAACAGTGAAAAACAGTACAACCCTGGCTTATCCAATAAGCCCTGCTGTGCTAAATTACCAAGGCTTAATAAAAGAACCCTCCCGTGAAATAAAGTAACACAGTAGGAGGTGTGTGGGGGGCCTGACCCATCCACCTCCTATTTGCATCGCTTCTCGGCCTTTTGGCTAAGATCTGCATAACTAACCTGACCAGCCACCATGACTTCCGGGTGGTTTCTCCCTGGTCAGGAAGGTATATGCTTACATTTTTGTAAACAGGAGGTGGGTGGGATGGCTTGACCCATCCACCTCCACGGAGGTGTGTGGGGGACCTGACCCATCCACCTCCATGGCACGAACCTGGTATTGCAGTACTTCCAGGAACGGTGCAGTGGCTCTAGGCCTTTTGGCTAAGAGCATTGGCGCAGAGTGATCCTTGGCGTGTGCAAGGTGACCTCTGGCGTTTGTGATTTGACGAAGAATTGGAACGATTGGCTACGAATTTCCAAAAAAAAAAAACAGGCTTCTCGGCTTCTCGGCCTTTTGGCTAAGATCATGCGTAACTGACCTGACAGGGGAGTAACCACCATAACCCCAAGGTGGTTCTCCCTGGATCAGGAAGGTATATGCTTGCTTTTTTGGAAATAGGAGGTGGGTGGGGTGGATTGACCCATCCACCTCCACGGAGGTGTGTGGGGTTGCTGACCCATCCACCTCCATGGCACGAACCTGGTATTGCAGTACTTCCAGGAACGGTGCAGTGGCTCTCGGCCTTTTGGCTAAGAGCATTGGCGCAGAGTGATCCTTGATGTGTGCAAGGTGACCTCTGCCGTTTGTGATTTGACAAAGAATTGGAAAGATTGGCTACGAATAAAAAAAAAACACAGGACCCCTGCCAGCACAAACCCCTTGGGTTTGGTTGAGACTTACAATCACCCCCTCACACAGCTAAGTGGTCTTGCAGATGTGTAGGCACAGGCAGTATGCGCGCCCTGATTGCCCGTTCCCTTGCTTGCAGCTTCTTCCTGTACGTCTCGCTCCTGGTTCCGTACCGCTGACGCAGTATCCAAGTTCCAGTTTGAGTCAAGGTCCGTTAATGAAGGTTGAAGAGCAGCGCTCAGTTTCTGCTGGTGTTTCGTTGAAATGAAGAGAGCTTCGAACTTGAGCTTGAACTTCAACTTGCCAGAGTTTCCGCTTCAGCTTTTTCCTGAGCTTTTTCCTGAACTGGAGCTTGTTGCAAAACGGCTCCTTATATCCTCAAATCCCATCACCTTTCCTCCCACCAATACTGACTGATGGATTGACTCAGGTGATCTGTCTGGACACCTCCCCCCCCCACCCCGGGACCTTTGAAACCTTTGTGAAAAATTATATTTAATTTGCCGCTCCCAGGCCTTGCATCTGGAGAGACAATGGGTGCTGATTACTGGATGTCTGTCGTTTTCTGAGTTGGCGGCCCCCATTAGCAGGTAATGGGTTTCGATCTCAAACCGATCTTGCTTAACTGGCTTATCTCCTGGAAGACAATGGCCCGGCCATTTCCTGCCTTGCACCAGTTTCGATTGGGACTGAGTTGTGACTGTGCTTTAATAATGCGAATGCATAGTGTTTCTGAGTTATCTCTCGGGGTATTATTCCCAGTAATCACTTTAGATGGTGATGACATCAATCGGCCTGGGTTCCCTTCCACCCAGTCTATCAGTGTGAAATGTCCAGTTGCAAATGAATGCACCTTAGCCAGGTTAGCCTGGCTCGAACTCCTGCCAGTCAATCCTATTCCCTAAGCCACCTCCACAAGCTTGCCAAACAGTACAGTTCTTTCTTGGAGGTTTTGGGTTTGACGATTCAAAGTATTGTTCATAAAAATGGCCAGAAAACTGGTGCTTCAGCTGTTGATTGACTATCGCTTGTTTCATGCTACCGTCGAAAACTAATTTCACCCATTATGAGTTGACACTTTTGCCTTGACTGACACTCAGGGCCCAAACTTGGTCAAAGCCAAGGCCTGCCTAAGTGCCGCCCAAAGGACCGCTGAGAGACCTGGCAGTACTTTGCCAGGAAGATTCCTCTAAAAGATATGCCAGTACCACCCGGTGGCAAAATAATGACTTATGCCGTGATTCTGGGTGGCAGCGGGCAGAAGCTCCCAATCTCGGCGGCAAGTGTGATCCTCACCAAAGTGCCATCGAGGATTGAGTCTGGCCCAGGGAGGGGGGAGCACATAGCAATAAAAAATTTCACAAAAAACCCCCACTGGAAGACCTTCAGGGGACCCCATACACATAAATCGCTGGAAAAAAATTAATTAAAAAAGTTCACTTTTTTTGCAGGTCTTCTTACTTACCATTGAGATTAGACCTGCCTTCATGCAACGGTCCTTCCCCCTGCTGCCATCAACTTCTGCCCACACCAAACTGCCAGCTCGGCGGGCGGGAGGACACTTACACGCCTTGCGCGCCAGTGGCCATCAGCAGGCGGTTCCCAGCGGTACTCCCCTCCCGCCGGCGGGAAGCAGCCATGAAAATGGCACCAAGGGGAGACCGTCCAAAAAGCTCGGCGACAGCCGGCGGCTGTGGGTGGTAAGGCCACCAAGTTCAGGCCCTTAAATTCAATTATCCTCCATGAGCGATCTTTGGCAGGTTTTAGATGAGTGCTTCATAAAGGTAGGGCACTCCAACTCAAAGGAGTATCTGACAAGAGATTGGGCAGGATTCCTAATGTGCATGAAGTAGACATAACCCTTGTTGACCAATGATAGAGCAGTCAGATATGGCAGCCATTCCTGGTCCATCCACTCAGCCCTATTTAAAGAAAAGCACAGTGTTGAGGACAGCTGAAAGTGTGAATATAACAGTCACATGAATAATAAAACAGATTGTGAAAATACAGATTCACAATTTGCATTTAAGGAAATTACATTTGAAAACATAAACTATTTCACTATGTATATTATCCACATTTTTATTACTATTCAAAGGAAATAATTCACTTTATTTTCATTTCGAATTGATTTTAAAATATTTCGAAAATGTACATCACCTACATGGAATCTCGGGTAGAACTAGAACCAATAAATCCATTGGCATGTCATCAAAAGTAACAAGATAAAAAAATGTTCATGAATGACTTCATGCCCTCAGGCCTATTCAAGAATTTGGTGAGAACATATTGCAGCCTGCATTTTTGCACTGAACTATTATAGATTATACATAAACAGTCATGTATAATAATAATGTTGTTAAAAATAAGTAGAGAATCCTGGTGATATCATGTTAGTGCCTCTATCAAACCAATGAGCCTGCTTTTTGGGAACTGGATATAATAGCAGTCTGAGCATGTTCCTCATTCAAAAAGCAGTGTTGAAATGGAGAAGAAAAATAAGTCAAAGCATGTAATTTTATATTGCTACAGTTGCTGTATGTCTGACAATTCAAGTTTCTACAAAGTGTAGATGGTGCAATGATGTCACAAATGCTTACTTTTTACAGAAATATGGCTGAATGAATACATAAAGTAAACTGACAATATCAACATAGTAAGATTTCACCTCTGGTGGTACGCTCTGCATTTTCTGGAAGAATGTAGGGGTATATGCTCGTTATACCTATTGAGAATTCCCTGGAATTTCAAGTTATCATCACCTTTAAAGCTGTTGAAGCATTACTTCAGGATGGTCTAGGTTGCCATCTTGAATCTTCACCAGCTGTTGGAAAATGTTTAAAAGTTCTTCATTGTCACCGGAGTACAGAAACAGAGTAACTTCAAATGATCAAACTTTAAAGTTATTTCCACTTTCTCCTTTTGGAAAGGGGAAATAACTTAAAGGATGGACTATGCTAATCTTAGACCACTGTAACAACAAGCAGATCTTATGCCTTTCTCAATGCTGCCTATTATTGAGAGCTAAGGTTGTATGACTACTACCAATTTACTTCTTTTTCTAATTGAGAAAGCTGTTATTGAAAGCTAATCACTGGGGAAAGTCACAGGCACAAATCCTGTTTATTTACAGACTATGCGTCCCATACCATTTCTAAAAATGTGTAATAAAATCCACATCTAAGAGATATTCAAGACAAAAAATCAAAAATGATAAATTCACATATCAAGAGGTAATTCAGAACTAGTTATTTCATAGAATATATCATAGTCTAAGGATAAGGGGTAAGCCATTTAGGACCGAGATGAGGATAAACTTCTTCACTCAGAGAGTTGTTAACCTATGGAATTCTCTACTGCAGAAAGTTGTTGAGGCCAGTTCAAAAGGGAGTTAGATATGGCCCTTACGACTAAAGGGATCAAGGGGTATGGAGAGAAAGCAGGAAAGGGGTACTGAGGTGAATGATCAGCCATGATCTTATTGAATGGTGGTGCAGGCTCGAAGGGCCAAATGACCTACTCCTGCACCTATTTTCTATATTTCTATGTTTCTATGCAACAAATTACATCCTTGATATCTGAAGCTTTGCTCACCAATGTCTCTGTGTTCCCATTATCATTGCACAGGAGTTGCTATTTTACTTTTTGTGAATGGAGATGTTTGAAGTCTGCTGAATGTGACCGTATTAATGAAAGTCTTTCTGATGGTCCAGAGGTCACAAAAGAAGCTTTGGCTTTGCGGCAAGACTGTGAGCAGCCATTATAGCTACTTTATTTTTTTCATAATTCTGCAGCTGAGTGTGGAACATGAAGGCAAGGCCTTAGACATGAAGTCAGTGTGCATCCATTTAGAAGCAACACAACAATATGAACTTGTCATAGAATGATAACGAAAGTTTCAATAGAAGATGGTAGCATATAGGCTAATCATAGATAACTAAAACCAGCACAATTTAATTGGTTAGGGCATATTTCTCAGGTAAAACGGTAATAGCAACTCAACTTATTTCACTTCTGAGTTGACTTTGTTTCTAAAAGTGTGGGAAGGACAAAGACTTATGGTGTGAATTCACTTTCAATGTTTAGTCATATCTACCCAATGCTAGAATGGAAGAAAATCACTGTTGGATACTTTCTTATTTTATTTTATTTGGAAGTTTGAATAAATTTCACGGGGTGAAGATATAATTTGCAAGACTGCTTAAATTAGTATTGGAAAATGATTTTGTGCAGTCATTTCAGGGCTAATTCCAGTTCAAAATTATTAATGCTGAAAAACAACTATTCAGAGTTCCAAGATCAAAATATTTGAATGAGAAAGCTTTACTTTAGATGGCAGGTTTCCCTTGTTACAACTCAAAAGCCCCGATATTTACAGGGCTGCGTGTTCGGTGCGGGGGTGGAGTTATGGACGGTAAACCCAGAAGTATGGGTTTCCCAAACGTCCTACAGATTTTAACTGGTGGGGGCTGCTGGGAGAGCTTGTTGTCTGGGGTTGGAGATGATGGATGGGGATCCAATCATGGGGGGGGTGGGGGTGGTGGAGAGGGTCGGACAGATCGCGGGGGTCACATGTAAACTTGTTGGGCCTGGAGGAAACACTCCATAAAAAGTTTGTTAAAATGGAGGCCCGCAGCCTCTTTAAAAGGTTTTATCAGCTGACCCACCTCCTGAGGGTGGGTTAGTCGCCTGCCCCCCCCTCCCCCTGCCGGCCCCACCTCCATTAAAACCAGAAACGGGCAGGTTGAAGATGTGTTGGATTCCTATTTCAGATTTTTAACGTTTTAACTTCCCACCCAACCCAAATCCATCTATTTTTGGGGGTTAAAATTACCCTCACAAGATCTAAGGCATCTGGTAATAAATGTCACTACATTCTTTATTTTTTAAATTACAACAACTTGTATTTATAAAGCGCCTTTAACGTAGTAAAACCTAAGGTGTTTTGCAGGATTATTGAGAGGCAAAAAATTTGACACTGAGCCATATAAGGAGAAATTAGGGCAGGTGACCAAAAGCTTGGTCAAAGAGGTAGGTTTTAGGGAGCGTCTTGAAGGAGGAGAGAGGTACAGAAGCGGAGAGGTTTAGACAGGGAATTGCACAGCTTGGGGCCTAGGCAACAGAAGGAACGGCCACCAATGGTTGAGCGATTATAATTAGGGATGCTCAAGAGGGCACAATTACAGGAGCGCAGACATCTCGGGGGATTGTGTGGCTGGAGGAGATTACAGAGATAGGGAGGGGCGAGGCCATGGAGGGATTTGAAAACAAGGATGAGAATTTTGAAATCGAGGCGCTGTTTAACCGGGAGCCAATGTAGGTCAGCGAGCACAGGGGTGATGGGTGAACGGGAATTGGTGCAAGTTAGGACACGGGCAGCCGAGTTTTGGATCACCTCTAGTTTACGTACGGTAGAAGGTCGGAGGCCAGCCAGGAGTGTGTTGGAATAGTCAAGTCTAGAGGAAACAAAGGCATGGATAAGGGCTTCAGACAAAGGGGAAGATCGCATAGACCTATCCAAAAAGTGTCTAGAAAATATATCCTTTTTTTTCTTGTTGAATTGGCAACCTATGTTTGGCATACAGAGTATGAAGAAAGGACTATATTTCACTTGCCATAATACTGCAACTAGAATCCTCATTTCCAATTACTCGCCATGTCTGACAAATAGGAACCAGGAACCCATATACACAGATCCATTGCGATGAGAGTTTCACTAGCAGATGGTAGCATACAGGAAAATCTTAGCTAAAAACAAATCTGAATCATGCTTTTATGAAACACTTATGGGAACAAATGTAATCAACAACTAAATACAATTTTGTTATTGTTTCTGATGTTATTTACTGACTAGGTGTAATTACCTTTATGGCATCAGTGAACCAGACAGTATATTGAAGTGAATTGGACTAAATCTTTGAAAACTATGGTGGTGGTTGGAGTCATTCCCGGTAGCAAAACACCATATTTAGTATTTGCATAATTCTCTTTGCAACTAAGCTTGCTGAGTCATCATTAAATAAACCATAAACTGGTATAGGGATCCACGCAACCAGATACTTAGGTCCATATTCAAGAAACATAGAAACATAGAAACATAGAAAATAGGTGCAGGAGTAGGCCATTCGGCCCTTCGAGCCTGCATCACCATTCAATGAGTTCATGGCTGAACATGCAACTTCAGTACCCCATTTCTGCTTTCTCGCCATACCCCTTGATCCCCCTAGTAGTAAGGACTACATCTAACTCCTTTTTGAATATATTTAGTGAATTGGTCTCAACAACTTTCTGTGGTAGAGAATTCCACAGGTTCACCACTCTCTGGGTGAAGAAATTTCTCCTCATCTCGGTCCTAAATGGCTTACCCCTTATCCTTAGACTGTGACCCCTGGTTCTGGACTTCCACAACATTGGGAACATTTTTCCTGCATCTAATCTGTTTAAACCCGTCAGAATTTTAAATGTTTCTATGAGATCCCCTCTCATTCTTCTGAACTCCAGTGAATACAAGCCCAGTTGATCCAGTCTTTCTTGATATGTCAGTCCCACCATCCCGGGAATCAGTCTGGTGAACCTTCACTGCACTCCCTCAATAGCAAGAATGTCCTTCCTCAAGTTAGGAGACCTGTATCTTTAATCACCTTAGTGGCAAGCCTCTCATTTACAGTATTAGATAGCAGTCTACTTGATAAGTTAACAAACCTGGGTAAAGTAATTACACCTTCAATTATTTTAATCTTACTATTCCTTTAGCTCATCATGATAACCAATTCTCTTCTCCTGATTCTACAGAAATAATGTCTCCATACCGATCCTATTCATTCACTTGTGATGTTGTAAACCTGTTTTATGTTCACTTTTTTCCGACTGTTAGTCTACTTAATTCGATCAGAACATATTTAGTTCCCTTAATCTCTCTTCATGCCTTAATGATTTAACATGTGATAACATGCTACTTGCTCTTCTTTCAACTTTTTCCAATGTCTCTTTGTCTTTTCTTTATTAAATACAGTGACCATAACTAAATACAGTACTTAAGTGTATATGCCACAGCACCTAACAATGTTAATATCCTTTTCTTGGGCTTCTACTCTGTGGATCTACATTTAAAGGAATATTTTACAATTATGCTATACAATGATAATATTTAAACTGAATTCTGAACAAAACGTAAAAAAATAGCTTTCTGATGCTAGTTTTCCAGCTGGAACTTATTGCCTATGAATACATTCTCCAACTTCTCAGTAAAAGCAATAGAGCACCTGACAGCCACTCAGCTCCACAATGTTTAAAGATGCTTTATATACACCTGAAAAATGTTTCTTATGCCAAACAGCAGTCATAAGCTCAAGGAGAGATTACATTAGGCTCTATAGTACTAAAACGAGACAGGCCAAACGTTCCACATTCTTTTCATGATTATGGCATCCTGTTTCCTCTCCCATTACCAAACTGCAAGCTTTTGCCATTATAAAAGCTTTGAATATACTTGATACTGTAATGGTGTTGTAAATCAGAACCCTAACAACACACAAGACAAGAATATATGGTACTGTTTACATGTAACCACAACTTTAGAATGGGACTCTCTTGATGTAGAGGCATTTTAAATGTAACCCCGTACGCAATAAAAATCCTCATTCTTATAGTTAATCTGTCTCAAAATGTCAAATCTTCCCAAAATGCTTAATGTGTATAATAGGCTTCTCAAAATTTGCTCTTTAAATATGTCTTGAGATAATAATGCTAGATTTTGCTGCACTGATGCCTGGGATAAGGGAGTCAGGACCACAACAGTCTGATCCCTTCTCTAACATCACCCACTGAAATAGTGTTGAATTAAAGTTTGGCCTTAAAGAGGTTATATGAAAAAAGTCTGGGAAAAAAAACTAATACTGATGCAGCTTTGGATTTAGATATAATTGTGTTTACCCTGGTAAATCTCTTTCTTAATGAACCCTTTTTTGCAGTGGAAGTTGCGATGGAAAAATAATCTCTTGGCATTTGTGCTTAACCATAACGATAATCAGTACAGACACTGAGAGCTGATTGACCCACTGAAGATTATTTTACTTTGGCCTTTCTTTGAACCATTCACAGACTTTCCATGATACACAGTAATGGTGTGATAGAAGGCACCAAACATGACATGTGTTATACAAAAACGTTCCTTGCAGTTGAAAAAGCTACAACCTCTTTAAGCATGTCAAATAATTTTGATAGCGATCTATCTCAAAAACTTGCACTGCAAGCTGCAAAAAAGCGAACAAAATTATCTTCTTGAGTTATAGATGAAGACATTCAGAGAAAAATAGCATGGTCTCAATACTGCTCCCTTCGCCTTGCCTGGTACAAACAGAACACACAGAGGTATGCCTGAATGTGTTGAACCAGGTCATTAACATAATGGTGCATTAATGTTACCCAGTCACATCTGTGGTGCAGGCCCACTCCCTGGCAGAAGCCAGAATGCCTCCAATGGATCTGTGTACAAGTAGTCTGGTTGCCTTATCAGCCTTTTTTCACTTTGCAGGCCTGGTTCCCTCAGATGTTCCATAGTAAATAGGTGCCCCTGGATGCAAGGACAGGAAATTAAGGTGAGATGCTGGCATCATGGGTCTCTGTCCCCTCTTACTCGATAAAGTGCATGGGAATGCATTCCTAATGAGAACCAGGTTGGGCCTGTGGAAGTAGGCGTACTAGGACATGGGAAGCTCAAATTAATAGCTGAATTATACTAACATTTTTGCAATCATGCTCCATTGATGCAAAAAGCAGCTTATAACTGGAGAGTAAAATTGATTAAATGATGGCACATTATATTCCAATAAGTGGTTTTAATCATTTGCATTTATATAGTGCCTTAAACATAGAACAATGTCACAAGGTGCTCCACAGATACATAATCAGACAAAAATGAATGCTGAGACAAAGAAGATATTAGGAGGATTGATCAAAACTTCGACAAAGGGCTGGGTTTTCAGGAAGGTCTTAAAGGAGAGGGAGGTGGGGAATCAGAATGGAGGGAATTCAAGAGCATGAGGCCTAGATGGCTGAAGATACAGGGCTGGATTTTCCCGGGGCCCCCCGCACAGCATGGTGGGGGGGACCCGGGAGATGGCGGGAAACCTTTAACTCCACTGTGTATGTGCAACGTCAGGGATAGTTTCCCCACCCGGAGGTCAGCCTGATTGGACAGGCTGGCTTCCAATCGTGTAGGGTACTCGAAGAAGGAGGCTGCAGCATAGTACGGTAGCATAATGGTTATGTAACTGGGCTAGTAATCCAGAGGCCTGGACTAATTAATGATTCAGAGATGTGAGTTCAAATCCCACCATTTAATTAACCGTTCAGTTAATTAAATAAATCTGAAATAAAAAGCTAGTATCAGTAATGATGACCATGTAACTATCGGATTGTCATCTGATTCACTAATGTCCTTTAGTGAAGGAAATCTAGCGGCCTTACCCAATCTGGCCTATATGTGACTCCAGACCCACAGCAATGTGGTTCACTTTTAACCGCCCTCCGTGATTCAAGAAGGCAGCTCACCACCATCTTCTGAAGGGCAATAAATGCTGGCTTTGCCAGTGACGCCCACATCCTATGAATCAAAATTTTTAAAGCAACAGGTAAGTTCTGGGCCCAGGATGGTATGGTATGGTGGGATGGGGCCGATCCCCAACCCCGGGGCTGAGACGCGATTCCTGGGGACATTCCATGGGGGAAGTCCGAACCCTGACCTCAGGGAGGGCCAGGCTGATGGCGGGGAGTTTGGGGGCCAGGAGGAAGCACGCCTGCTCCTCCAGGCCCACAAACATTGCTCCCAGAGGCTGAGGCCACCTCATCTTTGTAGCCACTGGGAATCCCGATCCCCAGCCATCTGCAAAGCAGATTAAGGTAGAGGCTTCAGGCCTCATTATATGTAAATTGCCAACCCGCCTCCTTGCAGCAGGTTTGCAGCCGTCTCTCTGGAGTTAAAGGTGGAAGTATGCGGGTTGGGTCGGATTTCACATTTTTTCAGCTTTCATTACCCCCCATGCCTCCAACCCACCCGTTCTTACCTCTGAAAATTCTGGGCAGTCTGTAATGGTGGGGCGAGAAGCAGGGATGCACAAAAGGTCAGAATAGAGAGTGCGTGGAGGATGGGTGATCGCTAAGGAAAGCTTTGGAGTAGTCAGTCTAGAGGTGACAAAGTCATGAATAAGGTTTCAGGGACAGAGCCAGAGGTGGGGCAGGTAATATTACAGAGGTGATCTTGTAGGTGATCTTTGTGATACAACTGTCTTCAATTATAAAGTCATCAATACCTTTGATCAGCATCAATGACTTAAGCTGAAGGAGTCAGTTGCTCACATCAGTTAAATTGCTCTTCACCGATTTCGAGATCCAAATTGATAGATCTAAAGGAAGCTTCTGGTACAAGGTTAAATAGATAATGTGACCTATCAGGCAAAATAAACTTTATGAATGACATTTCACCAATATGTAAAACAGAGTAGGAGAGGGAATACATTTCTTCTTTAATTATTGCTCCTTGGGTTACAAGAATTGATTTGAAACATAATACAGCTCAATCATCACTACAAAAACTTTTATTCAACAGTTTATTATTATTGCCCTCAACTGTTGTCAATATTTGTGTAACATTTAACATTACTTCTCCATGACCTACACAGGTAATGAAATGATTCACAACATTGAAATATAAAACCAATATAATGCGCCTCAGAACCTTATCCTCTGCTGCTCCCTCTAAAATTAGAAGTTATTAACTGCAATGCTTCAAATTGTTTCTCTCTGGGGCATGGGTGGAACCAGAAACCAAATAGTGATAAATTGTTTGAATGTCAGCTAATAAATCACATTGTAACCACTGTGAATAAGGATCACCATCTTGGAATCATTAATATTTGTTTGATTTCTAAGGCAAATTCAATTTTTCTCAGAACGTGTAGTGTGCACAATGCATTTTTACTTTGGTTTTTACTTTGTTTTCCTAAAACCACTGTACTGAAAAAAAGGTTATAATAATCGCAATTGTTTTTTGGGAACTGTTAGCTAATTCTCATTGCGTTCCACAGGAAGTCAAAAATATGGAAGATAATATATATTGCTGATACCATACATCAAAACATAATCTTTTTGGATAATAATCAACTTTCATATACTGCAAGGCATTTGTTCACTTCATGATCCTTCTTTGATATTTTAATTACGTTCTAAGAATCTGGGACTCAGCTGGGAATCAGTGCCTCCAGTGAGTCAGTTAGATCACTGAATTTTGATTAACTATCTATTACTTTCATTGAATTTCAAACCACAAGTGACACTTGAACATATACAGCCGCCTAAACATCAAGACTGTATTAGTCTTCCAGGAGGAGTCCAATGTTAAAATTGTAAAATAACCAGCAAACAGCAAACCTGTTCCAAACCATGCAATATGAAAATTACAATTAAAAAAAAAGTCTTTCTCTGATTATCTACATACTAAAGTAAAACATTTGTTCATGGGTGAGTTGGCAAATTAAAATTCATACAGGAACCTATTGGCAGTTCACCAATGGCTGTAATGCCCTGTTGCAAATTTTAGAAACAAAAATACCATATTAAGGGTAAGAAAAAGTCATTGGGGCTGAAATTGCACTCTGCCCCATTTCGGGCAGATAATTTGAATTCTCTGGTGAATTACCGCCCAAATCCATGGGCCGGAGAATAGAGGGAAATTGCCCACTTTTCTTTTGAAAAATCATTGGGGCGGTGTTTTGGGCGGCAGAGGGGTGGAAGCGACTTGGGAGCGGGGCGGAAGGTGTCATCAGCACCGCGCTGAGCATGTCAGCAATGACGCTTAGCTACGTCCCTCCCCTTCACTTAAAGGGGAGGGACGCAGGGAGGGCTTCGTCTGGGCCAGCGGCCCGGCACCCAAGATGGGGTGCTGGGCTGCCCTATGGCGACCCGACCGAACCCATGGTCGCTACTGTCACAGAGTTGGCTGACAATTAAAATAAAATGGCGGCCGCGGAGGTGCACTCTCCCCTTTAAGGGCGGACGTGCCGCCCAGCCACTGGCAGCTTCCCGCTGCGCAAAGCTGTCGGGGGCACCGACAAGCGGTCGATCAACTGTTTGAGGGCAATGTCGCTTCCAGGGCGGGGACCAGGCGGTGCGCGCTCTAATTATGTAATTACCACCGTTCGCAGATATCTTCTCTGCCTCAAAAAATCACGAGGTTAAGCGAATGGGCTAAGGTTTGGCAGATGGAATACAATGTCGGAAAATGTGAGGTCATCCACCTTGGGAAAAAAAACAGTAAACGGGAATATTATTTGAATGGGGAGAAATTACAACATGCTGCGGTGCAGAGGGACCTGGGGGTCCTTGTGCATGAAACTCTTTTGAGTTTACCTGCGAAAACATAAAACATTAAAGAGTGCCACCCGACCTGGGTGACACTCCAGACATTTACAAGGCCCTTTTTTTCCCCCCATTTTTTTGTTTTTTTTTGTGTTTTTCTTTTTTTTGGTTTTTTTTTGGGCACTAAAATCACAATTTTTCCCCAGTGCCCCCTATAAAAGGGAAGGGGACACTAAAAGCACCGGCAATTAAAACAAATTAACTTTAAAACGTAAAATCAAATTAAAATTTGGTTGCCGGGCGTGATGATGCACTCCAGTCCCTCCGGTGCCCACCTCTCGTCCTTGTGCATGAATCCCAAAAAAGTTAGTTTGCAGGTGCAGCAGGTAATCAGGAAGGCGAATGGAATGTTGGCCTTCATTGCGAGAGGGATGTAGTACAAAAGCAGGAAGGTCCTGCTGCAACTGTATAGGGTATTGGTAAGGCCGCACCTGGAGTACTGCGTGCAGTTTTGGTCACCTTACTTAAGGAACGATATACTAGCTTTGGAGGGGGTAGAGAGACAATTCACTAGGCTGATTCCGGAGATGAGGGGGTTACCTTATGATGATAGATTGAGTAGACTGGGTCTTTACTCGTTGGAGTTCAGAAGGATGAGGGGTGATCTTATAGAAACATTTAAAATAATGAAAGGGATAGACAAGATAGAGGCAGAGAGGTTGTTTCCACTGGTCGGGGAGACTAGAACTAGGGGGCACAGCCTCAAAATACGGGGGAGCCAATTTAAAACCGAGTTGAGAAGGAATTTCTTCTCCCAGAGGGTTGTGAATCTGTGGAATTCTCTGCCCAAGGAAGCAGTTGAGGCTAGCTCATTGAATGTATTCAAATCACAGATAGATAGATTTTTAACCAATAAGGGAATTAAGGGTTACGGGGAGCGGGCGGGTAAGTGGAGCTGCGTCCACGGCCAGATCAGCCATGATCTTGTTGAATGGCGGAGCATGCTCGAGAGGCTAGATGGCCTACTCCTGTTCCTAATTCTTATGTTCTTATGTTCATATGTCCCGATCATCGGAGAGTCCACCCTAACTGTGCAGAAACTCATTAAGCAAGCCTTTGCTATCACTACAAATCTATGCAGACCATTCCGTTTGCATTCCATCCTTAAACTAAGGGGCAAATTTGGCCCCATTGAATCTTATACCTCTGCTATCCAAACTCTTCAGAATTTCCAACTATATTTGTTTCGATGACCCTTCCAATTTTCAACTGGAGGAAGTTCTGGCTCATCCACAACGTGATGTCAGAAGATAATCTGACAACACAGAGATAGTTGTGGAGTTGAGTCAAATGGTGGAGCTGGCTGTTATCAGAAAACATTGAAACTGACTCCACGCCTACAAATGATGCTCCTGAGCAGCAAAGTGGAAATGAGGGAAAATGAGGCTGAAGGGGAAAATGGGAAGGCTTCTCTTCCCACGAGCAGGCCCTTTGATATAAAGGGTTGAAGCTCGTCCCAACCCGCGTAGCAGCCCTCGAAGTATTAGACGGAGACGGATGGCAAGGTATAACGATCTTTAATTACGGACGTCTGGGAACACTTCTCATCACAGCCGCCTGTGAGTGTAGATGTTCCCTGAATAGCAAAATTGTACATCATTTATACATTTCATAGATCCCTTTGCCCCCCCACCCCGGTATGACCTCCCTCAATTTCTAATTGGGTTACCTTATTAGTAATATTTTGGATTGACAGACCAAGATCTCAAGGCAACCTTTAGACCTTAACTGGGATGATTCATTGGGTTAGAATTTGCTGATTGTACGTAGCGCCTAAAAGTCTGTTTGGAGTCTTTTCACAGAGTCTTATCTTGTCGGACTGGATGTATCTTAATGTTATCTAGTGTTTTGGTACATCAATGTTGAATCAGAGGCCTCTGGATCCTTGGTGCTGGAATATGTTAGAATGTGAGGTCAGCCACAGCCTTCTGCCCCTTTTGCTGAGCCAATGTAGAAGCCGGCACTTTAAACCTTATTTCGCTTATACCCCTAATGCCAATTTTCTCTTACAATTCCTGCTTTGGCCCTTGGCTATATGGCAAGTAGGCCATATTCCCCGGAAACTACTTCACTGTGGGCAAATTCCAGATATGTCCGTTTTCCTGGGTGGCCATCTCCCAAACTTCAGGACCTCCTGTGACTTCTCCCGCAGGGCTATATAAGGTAAGTCCTTCCTGCAGGACTGTTTAAATTTCCGTCCCTTATTGTCTTAATCATAGTGCATGCCCTAATGTGTCGTTTGGCCTGTTTAATTCATGCACAGGTTAATCCTACCAGTACCATTAGGACCAGGCCCTGTATTACTACAAGTACATGTGATATAATCCTTATCCATGAGTGAATCTGAATATTAAGTCCAATGTTCCACAGTTTTGAATACCAAGGCTGGTCGGCCAGCATTGTGTTAGTGTCTCTTTGTAGGTTGTCTATTTCTTCCATCAGCCGGGTATACTGTCATCTTTGGTTTTGGATTCCTTGCACCAATTGTAATTGTTCCTCACTTAATTCAGGTATCTGTTTTCCTTGTGGTTCCCATACCGCCTCCTTGTACCCTTCTCGGAGGATATCCGTGACCATTCCGTGGATAATTTCCGTTGTCTCGGGATGTATGTGGGATCCATTTATGTCTATATTTCCCATGGGCCTGAAACAGAAGTTAGGGTTGGTGATGACACGGGGGGGTAACTCCTCCCCTGGTCTTAATCGTCAGGTTGGCTGCTCCTATGCTCACGCACCAAATCTCCATCCCCTTGTGGAGCAGCGATTGTTTTGGAATCGCGTTCGAGAGGAGTGATACTCAGCATGCATCCGCTTGTTTGGTGGAATCCGCAATCATCCTCCGTCATTCTTAGCGTACCTTGACATAAAACCACTTGGTTATTTTTATAGCAGTCGGTTATGTCAATGCCTTTGGTACTATTGTTAATTTTAATCACCTGTCTGGAGGGTTGATGGTAACGCAATCGTGTTCGGTTTCTTACTTCACCAATATTGTTGGTTTGGTATAAGGGGTCTCCCTTTGTTACGTTATACTGTGGTATTGATAACACGAATCTGATCATATTCACATGTCCAGTAATACATCTAAATTTTGGCACCCATGCGTGACTATTTTTCCGTACCTCGCATGCGTTGTTCATGTTTTTGGCTGGAGTCCAATTATTAAATATGCCATTCGGGATCCAATCTGGTATGTACCCATTCTGGAGTTGCTCCAGGTTATGTTGTACCTCACTCAGTATCCAGGCCCCATACCCGGAGAAAACTATCTCAGCTTGTAATCATTTACTTCGGTCGTTCCTCATTGCATGGATCAAATTTATGTTCTTGGCATGTTCCTGTAATGTGTGGGCCACTTGTAACAGTTCCCCTTCAGCGCTATCTCCCAACTGCGCTTGTAGGGCTTGGCTATCTATTTCCCTCCCCAATAAGCCCCTTAAGATTTGCGATAAGGTGTTAATCCGGTCGTCTATTGCATACAGGTCTATGGAATTCATCGTCGCAACCCCTGCCGCATAACCCGTGCCTAGTGTTTCCAGTATTCACCTTTTCGTTCGACTTTGATCCTGTTCCCTTTCTGACATTAAATCTCAGGGTAGTGGATTCCAGGCCTTCGAGGATTCGTTGTGTCAGGTTCTGGTATAGACTTATAGTTTCATTCCCACAGAAGCTAGGCAGGATGATATCCGTTAGGTTTAGGACTACCGTAAGTAGTCGCTGACGCACCCCAAAATATATCCTTTCCTTAGATTCCTTTATTACTAGCCCCCCTTTGGCTCCAGTCTTTATGGACGGGCATATGGGGGGGGGGGGGGGGGGCTTGCGTGGTTGTGCTGGGAAGAGTTGTTGACCCAGCGTGGTTGTCGGAGCAGCGGGAGGGGGTCTATCTCAGACAAGGATTTCCCAACACCACTGGTCCGTACCCACGCACGGGGAGGCCAGATTTATCTTCCACCTGGTATCCCCTTGTTGTGGCGTTCCCAAGAGTTGAGTGAAGACGGGCGTGCACTGTATCTGTATCCCCTCCCTATGAGTGCAACTTCCTCGTTCTTCTTCTAACATGAAGCATACTGCGGCCTCATTTACTGCTAATGTTATGCCCTTGTTATTGTTCCACCCCCACTGTCGGTTGGAATCTCTGTTAAGTTGTGTCATGCCCGTTAGTCCAATGCTACAATTTAAATCTACCATTGTGCCAACTACCACCATTAGGGTTTTTGAATCGGGATCACAGCTAACGTTTTCCAATGTCTTATCATATAGGCCTTGAGGTCCGTTACTTTCTTCATCAGTGGATGCTCTGGCTCCAAAGAGGGATAGGATCCTGTAAAATACAACGTTTTCCAGTGGCCACCGGTTGGTTAGGATCCAAATCGTTTCAACTGGGTCCAGTGTTTCCATTTGCCAACAGCTCCTATGTCTATGCAAGCGCATGTGTCACTAACCATAATCACCTGGTGGGGTCCGGTCCATTTTGGTGAGAATCCGGGTCTTTCAGGATTTATCTTTACCATGATCCGGCTCCCTATTTGAGGTATCTGAACCCTTTGTTCCTTCGTGTCCCTTTCTAGATCCCTAATAATCTGTTGGTCTCTGTCTTGTGCTCGTAACTCATGTGATTGTTTGCAGAGTTCCATCACGAATCTCCGTATCTTGTAGGGCCTTATGTCATCACTTCCAGTAACCAGGACTTCTGGCAGCCTCATGGCTCTTCCTGTCATTAGTTCAAAGAGGGTCAGTCCGGTAGTCTGGTTAGGGGAAGCTCTTAATTTCATTAGGATTTGTGGTAGTAACTCAACCCACCCCTGGTCCGGTCTCCTCGATTGCCTTAGCCAGTGCTGTTTTTAAGGTCCTATTCATTCGCTCTACCAATCCAGAAGACTCGGGGTGGTATGGGATGTGGAATTTTTGTTTAATCCCTAACAGGGCGCAAGCTTGCTTCATGATTTTTCCTGTAAAGTGTGTACCCTGGCCAGAGTCCAACTGTAATGGCATTCCCCACCTGGGTATTATTTCCCCGGCCAGGATCTTAGCTATTGTATCAGCGGTGCAGTTTCTAGTGGCGAAGGCTTCTACCCATTTTGTAAATTGGTCTATTATTACCAGACAGTACATTTTTCGCCTTTGGCTAGGCAGTGGCCCAGTAAAGTCTATTTGTAAGGCTTCCCAGGGTCACTTTAGGCAACTTTGGTGTCCCAGCTCGACCTTTATCTTTTTCCCTGGGTTGTGTTTAGTGCATGTTATACATTTCCTACAATTGTTTTCTATGTCTCTACCCATTCCTTTCCACCACCAACATCGTGACATGGAGTTCATCATGCCGGTCCTACCGGTATCCATGGTAGAGACTCAATAGGTTCTGTTGGATACATTCCGGGGCCACTACATTGTCATTTTTCCTTCAAACTCTATCCTTTTAGCTCCGTTCTGTTCCCACCCTTCTGTTTCTTGCAGGGTGGATTCTCCCTGTATCTTGAGTATGTTTACTTCCTCCGTTTGGGTAATACATGAGCCAATCGGGGCGTTACTAGTCATATCTAATTTGGCTGCCTGTTTGGCAGCTTCGTCTGCCCAGTCATTTCCCTGCTGGTGCCTGTCTGTGATCTTTAGATGCACTTTAATTTTTATCACTGCACATTCCTGAGGGAGGAGGGATGCTTCTAACAATTCCTTAACTCTCTCTTCGTGCTTAATGGGTCCCCCTCCCGATGTCACATACCCCCGCCTCTTCCAAGCAGTCATATAATCATGTACCACCCCGAAGGCGTAATGACTATCGGTATATATGTTGACCCTTTTCCCCGCTGCTAATTTTAATGCTTCGGTGAGGGCTACCAATTCCGCTACCTGAGCCGATAGGTTTCCCTCTAAGGGTCCCCTTTTCTTGACTTGTCCATTGTTGTCCACCACTGCCCATCCTGTTCTACATATCGACGGGATCCATCCACAAAGAGTTCTATATCTGCCTTTTCAAGCGGGGTTTCGCTAATCTGACTCCCTTCCCTCTCATTTCCCGTGAGACCACACTGGTGTTCTTTACCTTCGGTGACTATCCATCCTGCGGGATTATTCCCGTTATCCTTTATTATAGTCACAGTGCCGTTTGGGGGTAAGAGCATCGCTTTCCAATTTGCGTGCCGTGCATCGGATACGGTTCTTAACCTTCCTGTGTTAAGTAATTCCACGAGGGTATGTGGCGTATGTAAGATGACCTGCCCAGTCATCACTATAGGCTCGCTGGCCCTCACGGCCCACGCCACACAATCAAGAGCTGTGACACATCGGGACAGCCCTGCGGCCAGCGGTCCTTGTTTCGTGGAATAGTATCCCCGTGTTCCTGGGTTCCCATCGCATTGTAATGGGTCTCACTATTGTACATATACAGGTGGAAGGGTCTATTCTGATCCGGCAATCCCAAGGCGGGTGCACTCATAAGGGCTTGCTTCAGTTGGCTACCCCAGTCAACAGGCTCCTGGGAGGGCCTTCTTCCTTTTACTAGGTCCTGTATCGGTTGGGACATCTCCACATACTCCAGAATAAAGTTCCGGCAATAGTTAAATAGTCCCAATACCTGTCGGACCCCTTTTACCATTCCTGGTCTAGGCATTGTTCTAATAGCCTCCTTCCGATCTGCGGACATCCCTTGGGCTACTACGTATCCTCCTTTCCCACCTGGGCTTTCCTAGGATTTGCCTCCAACCCCGAGCGCTGTAAGGCCCCTAATACTGTAGTTAGGGCCAACATGTGTTGTTGCTCAGTACCTGAAGTGATAAGAATATCGTCCACATACTGTAGTATAATGCTTCCCTCTCCTATGTCCAGGGGTTCCAGGATTCCTGACAATGCCTGGTGGAATATGCCCGGGCTATTGTGAAACCCTTGCGGCACCCTGGTCCAGGTATACTGCTTCCTGTTTACAGTGAAGGCAAACTTCCTCTGTGACTCCTCATCCAAAGGTATGGTCCAGAATCCGTTCGCTATGTCGAGTACAGTAAAGATTATATGTTCTGGTTCAGGCCATTGAAAATAGTGGATGGGCTCGCCACAATCGGATGTTCTCTTGGGGTGACCTTGTTCAGGGCTGTATAGTCGACAGTGAATCTGTAGTTCCATTGGGTTTCTTTACCGGCCACACCGGTGAATTAGTGGTGGCAGTTACGAGCTTTACCACCCCTTGTGCTTCTAATTCTTGCACTATTTGGTGGACGGCTGCTTCAGCCTCGGGTTTTAAAGGATATTGTTTGTGGGCCTTATGTTCTGGCCCGGGAATTTTGACCGGGTCAACTCGGACCAGCCCGCAATCCTGTTTGTGCTGTGCCCACAGAGCCAAGTATAGTTGGCATACGCTGCCCCACACGCCCTTCGTTTCCCACTCGGGCTGTATTGGGACAATCCTTGCTACTCGCTGCTGCTGATGTCCCGGACAATCGAACTTCTGTTGGGTCTGATGTTTCTCTCCCCATATTATCCGATTACGCTGGGGGTCTATAAGTGCACCTACTTCCCTCAGGGTGTCTATCCCTAGTATGGTGCCTTCCGGGTTAGGGCAGCACCAAAATTGGGTGGGTATCATTATTCCCTGTATCTCTAATAGTACTACTTCGCTTAATGTCGCTTTTTTGGATCCTCCTCCTATCCCTTGAATATTAACCGTTGTTCTTGTAAGAGGGAGGTTTAGATTAGTTATGAATACCGACGCTCCCGTGTCCACTAGCATGTTGCACTAATAAACATATGGTGATCTAGCGTTGGCCGTCCCAACCTTCCCTTGGGGGCCGGTAACCCCGAGCGGGTACTGGCTAATTTAAGTAAGTTGATGAGCTCCTCGTTAGAGGGTGGCTCCGGAGTGGGTGGGGCTGGCAATGTTGTTTATCGGAGAATTTCCATCAGTTCCTCACGCGTGATGGGCGTCCCTGTCTGTTTTCTGGTTTGTTGGGGACCCTTTCCTGCTGCCCCGCCTCCCGCTGCCCAGCATCTTTTTGCTACGTGTCCCAGTTTGTTGCAATCACGGCATCTGGGTCTATCCGTCCCTTTTTCAGCCTCCCTTAGCGGGCAACCTCTGTTAAAATGCCCGTCCTGGTGACATGTGTAATACGTCAAGGAAACTGGGCGGAGGTCCCCCCATCTTCCTTTTCTCCCGTCACTAATGCTGCCGCCATTATCTTCGCTACCTTTTCCTTTTGCTCAGCCTTTAATTCCGCCACGTTTTGTGCCCATTCTAAGATTTCATCATAATCATCTCCTTTCTTGAATCCCAGCTTAATTATTTTTTGATGCGTCTCCCCCAGTCCATCCTTAAACATTTCTAAAAATGCCGCGTCCTCTTTACCGGGGTTGTTAGCACCGGAGTGGTCCTTGTACTCAAGCCATTTCCGCTCTCCATATTCTCCTACAGTTTCGTTTGGTTTTTGGATTACTTTTAATATCCTGCTCCAATTAGTTTTTATTGGTCCCCAACATTCATCCATCCCGTGCTTGAGGTCTAGTATCCGCTGTGCCTTAGTTCACATCGGGGTTCCCATCATCATCCAATTGCCGTTTTGCACAGCTTGGGTAGCCCTTTGCCAGCTTACATTACCGGTTTTGGCATTTACCAGACTGTGTACGTCCCCTAGAGTTAGATTATGTGCATCGAACATTTCCTCAACTTTTTGCCAGAATTCTGTATTTCTGCTATTTGGTTTGGGGGTGGGTAAATCTTTTAGCAGTGTCTGTCTCTCATGCGGGGTGAGGGTAACTTCTTGTATGGTGACGTGACCGGGTTGCTGCCTGTGTGCAGGGACAGTGGTAGTATGTACGGGAGCTGCCTGTATGTACCTGTCATATGTCGGGGGCCCTTCCTGGGTTCTGTTATTACCTTGGGGCTTCCCTGCCTGTACCTCCTTCAGGGAGGGGTATATTTGGGGTACTGGGGGGGTTATTTTTGGGTTGGGTGTTGCTGATGCGCAATGTAGAGTTTGTCCGTTCTCCTTTACAGCCTTTCCTAATTCCGTTATTTTAGTTTTTAATTCCTGAATCAATTTAGTGTGGATATCTATTTCTTTTACCTGTTCCCGGTAACAGGTAAGGAATATTGCTTGGGTCATTTCAACCTTGTGTTTGGTCTGACTATCCCACCATTTTTTCTGTCTATCGGGGTATCCGTGGGCTGCCACCCTTTCCGTTTCATTTCTTCCATTAATGTTGTGTATTTTTTACCCAGCAAATTTAGTAGAGATCCTTTTGGTCCCCAGTTACATTCTTCCTTTTTTTTGCTGGCCTGGGTTTCTGTTCCCTCATTGGTTTTATTCGCCTTTTTATTTGCCAGGTTACCCATCTTACTTTGGGGAAAGTGTAGGGGTCTTGGGCATTCTTTAACTCGTGTTTGGGATGCAGGATGTTGTCTATGTCTCCCCTTGGCGCCGTACACTCGTACTGCCACGCTTCTGGGTCAATATGTCTCGTCTCTGCGGGTACGTCGTCTATATGTCTTCCTTTTGCGCTGTACACCTGTACTGCCACGCTTCCAGGTCAATATGTCTCGTCCCTGCGCCGTGCGCTCGTACCGCTTGGGTCAATAGGTCTCGTCCATATGTCTTCCCTTGTGTCGTACCGTCGCACTACCGCGCTTCCTACACGAGCAAGTTTCAGAGTATGCCTTTTAACCCCCTCCCACCCCGAGATCGTCCCTGTCCTCTTGTCTCCGTCCCTCTGGGACCCGCTACAGATAGTTCTTTGTACAGATGTCCTTCCCTCCCGGTTTACAATGCCACAGCTCTAACTTGAAGGTGGTAAATTAAACATACTCTCCCCAACATCTGGATCATTGTTCCGTTCGGGAAGTTCTTGTACTCTGCTCGCAGCGCCAAATAGAAGGGGAAAATGGGAAGGCTTCTCTTCCCATGAGCGGGCCTTTTGGTATAAAGGGTCGAAGCTCGTCCCAACCCGCGTAGCAGCCCTCGAAGTATTGGACAGAGATGGATGGCAAGGTATAACGATCTTTAATTACGGACATCCGGGAACAGTCCTCATCACAGCCGCCTGTGAGTGGAGATGTTCATTGAATAGCAAAATCGTACATCATTTATATATTTCATAGATGCCTTTACTCCGCCCCGGTACGACCTCCCTCAATCTCGAATTGGGTTACCTTATTAGTAATATTTTGGATTGACAGACCAAGATCTCAAGGCAACCTTTAGACCTTAACTGGGATGACTCATTGGGTTAGAATTTGCTGATCGTACGTAGCGCCTAAAAGTCTGTTTAGAATCTTTTCAGAGTCTTATCTTGTCGGACTGGACGTACCTTAATGTTATCTCGTGTTTTGGTACATCAATGTTGAATCAGAGGCCTCTGGGTCCTTGGTGCTGGAATATGTTGGAATGTGAGATCAGCCACAGACCTTCTGCCCCTTTTGCTGAGCCAATGTAGAAGCCGGCACCTTAAACCTTATTTCGCTTATACCCCTAATGCCAATTTTCTCTTACAGAGGTCGAGGATGGACCTTTGAGGCACACTGTTGATGTACATTTTGAGCTTGGAGGAAGAAAACATTGCTGAAGAGGTTCTGATGCTTTGGGACCGGTAAGAATGATGCCATGTAAGGCCATTCTTGTGGTGGTGGACCAGAGGAGAGGTAATGCAGAAGCATGTGCTATCACTCATGCGAAGACAGGAAGAAATAATGCACCATGGTTGCAGTCACAGGGGATGCAATTGGTGACTTTTCCCAGATGTTTTTTGTGCTGTAAGTATTGTCTATTATTGTTCTCAAATACCTTTCAAAATTTCCTGGTGTTATTTCAACTGTATTCATATATGAGCAAGACTATGGTTTTCCAGTGACTGAATGAGCCAAAGTCCATGTTTATCACATGGTTTGAGATTTTTTACTGGTGTTTCGCAGATCATATTCTACAATTTTATCTGCTTGTAAATTAGGCCCATAGGTTTCTAGTGATTCAATAAGTCAAATTTTGGTTTTACTGCATAGAATTACAGAATTGATCATGATTGTTTTGGTATTGCATTCACTGATTCTGTCCATTTTTCTGTGAAAACTACAACTCATAGGTCTTGCATTTAAGGGGTACGTTACGTTTTGAAGTGTTAAATTTTATGCAATTATGAGTTGCAGAAATGATCTAAATCATTTTGCAAATATTCAGCTATATTCTGTTTGTTACTTTTCCTGCAAATCTGACAAGATTATAGTTAGTGTCAATATCCAGTTTATTGATTCCAGGGATCTAAGCATTGACCCCTGCTGGACTCAACAATTCTCTCCAGTCTGACATTACGCCTCTCAAGTATTCTTTGACACCTAATCAGCATGTTCTGCCCTCGCTTTTAGTTTAATTAGTAGACTTTCATGTGCAATTTTCCGAAAGTCTAAACAAACAACATTATGCAGAGTGCCACTATTTTAAGCAAGCTATTTGCTATCACTACAAATCTTATGCTACTCTGCAAAGAAAGACCATTCCGTCTGCACTGAAAGTCAATGACCTATTGAGAATTTCACAGCAAGCAGCCTGAATCGTTTTGGGAGCATCTGTACAAATGAAAAATGTCTAAATGTTCGCCTCAACTTTTCAAACCATCTGCTGCAAAGTTTTGCAAATGCCCTTGCATAGCTTTTCTTCTTTCAAAAGTGTTGATTAGACATAAAACCATGATACAGAGGATAAAAAACAAAACAAAATGATAAATAATTATACATTTTAAGAACAAAAAAGTACTGACAGCTTACTCCTTTTTGAGCCAAATACCAAAGATACCAGTACAATCTATCAGCTTCCTATAATTTTTAAGTACATGCAAACATTAATAAGAACAAACTTGCATTTATATGTTGCCTTTCACAACCCCAGGATGTTCCAAAGCACTTTACAATTAATGAAGTACTTTTGAAATGTAATCACTGTTATAATGTAGGGCAATGTGGCAGCCATTTTGCACACAGCAACGTCTCAAAAACAGCAATGAGATAATGACCAGATAATCTGGTTTAGTGATGTTGGTTGAGGGATAAATGTTGGTCAGGACACTGGGGAGAATTCCCCTTTCCTTCTTGGAATAGTGGCATGGGATCTTTCACGTCCACATGAGAGGGCAGACAGTGCCTTGGTTTAATGTCTCATCCGAAAGATGGCATTTCCGACAGTGTAACATTCAGTGCTGTGCTGGAGTTTAGATAATGATAAATCAACCATCTGGCTCAGAGGCAAGAGTGCTACCATTGAGCCAAAGGTGATATCTGTAATCTTAACAATCGAAGTCATTTCATAACATTAATGAGCTACAGAACAATACTGCACAGGGAAGTCATTTCAAGAGTATTTGTTAAGTGTTTGCAGAAATCAACATGTTGTGAAATACAGTGATGATTGGGAAATATTTGGATGCCTTAAATGTGGCAAAGCAAAGATGTACATCAGTTCACATGTGCAAATACTGTATAGCCATTGTGAGTAAAATCGTTTCAAACACGTATTTATACAGTTTTTCAAAAAAATCACCAACATTTTAAAAAGATGTAGGCAGGCTGCACATGCATATTGATTTAGTCAGAGTCGCCAGCTTGATCCAGCTATTTACATGCAGCCAAAGTGATGGTTGCCAGGTGTTCATCACTGCAGAAACGTAGCTGTTTAATTCCTACAAAATGCTTCAGAGTCTGTTGTTCACCATATCCACACCAGTCATTGCTCTTAAATCTGCACTCGATCAGATTGTCTAAAGCTGCTGCCAGTTCCATCCTTGCGTCGGTCATGTTGTATCTTTGTTTCCTTGATAGGCTTCCTCTGTGTATAAAAAGATGGACAATGTTTGTCTCTATGCCAGTTTAAAAATCAAAGATTATCAGATTCAATCCAGTCAACAAATGCCAAATAGCCGGCAAAATACAGCTGCGGAACCTGATTTGAATTGGGTAAATAAATATACTAAGTCAATGCACACCACGATTAAATTCAACAGCTGCACTCCGGTTTGAAAAAAACAAGATCAGAGGCAGAGAGGGGGAAATATGAATACATTATATATGCTTCATTGTCCATTGTAATGTCTGTGAGCTTGTAATGTTTGTAGCTCCACACTGTGGATGTGGACGTAGGCATGTTCCGGAGGCTTCCGACAGAGCTGCCTGCCATGTTAGAAGTTGTGTGTGCTTGTGCTCTGTGAATATATCACATTTGGCGATGAGATGGGATTTTTCGGATGAACTGAAGCTGAAATTTTGTTGGTGAAGGATTCAGCCAGCCGACAGAGAGACTTTGGATGCTCCTGTCTTTGGAAAAAGCTGCAAAATCCGAGGTAAAATACAGCATACTGTGTGAACAGCTACAAATTAAAATGGCAGCACCCGCAGGTATAATGGAACATTTGGGTGAATACAGACACGACCGGGAACATTTTAATGCGTATGTGGATCAGCTGGAAATGTATTTCACTGCAAATAACATAATCGAAGTTCCAGACAATGCAGTCCAGAATTAGGCAATATTGGAACGTAAGAGAGCAATTTTCTATCGGAAGCTGGACCGGCATTGTTTGAAACTCTGGTAAATCTGCTTGTGTCTGCCGAGCCAAAAGACACAACGCTTCAAGAGATTTTAACGAAGCCGGACGGTCTGCACCTGGGCAGGACTGGAACCAATGTCCCAGGGGAAGTGTTTGCTAGTGCTGTTGGGGAGGTGTTAAACTAATATGGCAGGGGGATGGGAACCTATGCAGGGAGACAGAGGGAAGTAGAATGGGGGCAGAAGCAAAAGATAGAAAGAAGAAAAGTAAAAGTGGAGGGCAGAGAAACCCAAGGCAAAAAGAAAAAAGGGCCACATTACAGCAAAATCCTAAAAGGGCAAAGGGTGTTAAAAAGACAAGCTTGAAGGCTCTGTGCATCAATGCGAGGAGTATTCGGAATAAGGTGGACAAATTAACTGCGCAGATAGCAGTTTACGGATATGATGTAATTGGCATCACAGAGACATGGCTCCAGGGTGACCAAGGCTGGGAACTCAACATCCAGGGGTATTCAACATTTAGGAAGGATAGACAGAAAGGAAAAGAAGGTGGAGTGGCATTGCTGGTTAAAGAGGAAATTAATGCAATAGTAAGGAAGGACATTAGCTTGGATGATGTGGAATCGGTATGGGCGGAGCTACGGAATAACAAAGGGCAGAAAACGCTCGTGGGAGTTATGTACAGACCATCAAACAGTAGTAATGAGGATGGGGACAGCATCAAACAAGAAATTAGGGATGCGTGCAAAAAAGGTACAGCAGTTATCATGGGTGACTTTAATCTACATATTCACTGGGCTAACCAAACTGGTAGCAATGCGGTGGAGGAGGATTTCTTGGCATGTATTAGGGATGATTTTCGAGACCAATATGTCGAGGAACCAACTAGAGGGCTGGCCATCCCAGACTGGGTGATGTGTAATGAGAAAGGACTAATTCACAATATTGTTGTGCGAGGCCCCTTGGGGAAGAGTGACCATAATATGGTAGAATTCTTTATTAAGATGGAGAGTAACACAATTAATTCAGAGACTAGGGTCCTGAACTTGGGAAAGGTAACTTTGATGATATGAGACGTGAATTGACTAGAATAGACTGGCAAGTGGTACTTCAAGGGTTGACGGTGGATAGGCAGTGGCAAACATTTAAAGATCACATGGATGAACTTCAACAATTGTACATCCCTGTCTGGAATAAAAATTAAATGGGGAAGGGGGCTCAACCTTAGCTAACAAGGGAAATTAGGGAAATTAAGGATAGTGTTAAATCCAAGGGAGAGGCATATAAATTGGCCAGAAAAAGCAGCAAACCTGAGAACTGGGAGAATTTTGTATTACAGCAGAGGAGGACAAAGGGTTTAATTAGGAAGGGGAAAATAGAGTATGAGAGGAAGCTTGCTGGGAACATAAAAACTGTCTGCAAAAACTTCTATAGATATGTGAAGAGAAAAAGATTAGTGAAAATAAACGTAGGTCCCTTGCTGTCAGATTCAGGTGAATTTATAATGAGGAACAAACAAATGGCGGACCAGTTAAACAAATACTTTGGTTCTGTTTTCACGAAGGAAGACACAAATAACCTTCTGGAAATACGAGGGAACCGAGGGTCTAGTGAGAAGGAGGAACTGAAGGATATCTTTATAAAGCGGGAAATTGTGTTCAGGAAATTGATGGGATTGAAGGCTGATAAATCCCCGGGGCCTGATAGTCTGCATCCCAGAATACTTAAGGAAGTACTTAGAAATAGTGGATGCATTGGTGATCATTTTCCAACAGTCTATCAACTCTGGATCAGTTCCTATGGACTGGAGGGTAGCTAATGTAACACCACTGTTTACAAAAGGGAGAGAGAAAACGGGTAATTTTAGACCGGTTAGCCTGACATCAGTTGTGGGGAAAATGTTGGAATCAATTATTAAAGATGAAATAGCAGCGCATTTGGAAAGCAGTGACAAGATCGGTCCAAGTCAGCATGGATTATGAAAGGGAAATCATGCTTGACAAATCTTCTGGAATTTTTTGAGGATGTAACTAGTAGAGTGGACAAGGGAGAACCAGTGGATGTGGTGTATTTGGACTTTCAAAAGGCTTTTGACAAGGTCCCACACAAAATCAAAGCACATGTTATTGGGGGTAATGTATTGACGTGGATAGAGAACTGGTTGGCAGACAGGAAGCAGAGAGCCGGGATAAATGGATTCTTTTCAGAATGACAGGCAGTGACTAGTGGAGTGCTGCAGGGCTCAGTGCTGGGACCCCAGCTCTTTACAATATACATTAATGATTTAGATGAAGGAATTGAGTGTAATATCTCCAAGTTTGCAGATGACACTAAACTGGGTGGCGGTGTGAGCTGTGAGGACGCTAAAAGGCTGCAGGGTGACTTGGACAGGTTAGGTGAGTGGGCCAATGCATGGCAGATGCAGTATAATGTGGATAAATGTGAGGTTATCCATTTTGGGGGCAAAAACACGAAGGCAGAATATTATCTGAATGGTGGCAGATTAGGAAAGGGGGAGGTGCAACGAGACCTGGGTGTCATGGTTCATCAGTCATTGAAAGTTGGCATGCTGATACAGCAGGCGATAAAGAAGGCAAATGGTATGTTGGCCTTCATAGCAAGGGGATTTGAGTAGAGGAGCAGGGGGGTCTTACTGCAGTTGTACAGGGCCTTGGTGAGGCCTCACCTGGAATATTGTGTTCAGTTTTGGTCTCCTAATCTGAGAAAGGACATTCTTGCTATTGAGGGAGTGCAGCGAAGATTCACCAGACTGATTCCCGGGATGGCTGGACTGTCATATGAGGACAGACTGGATCAACTGGGCCTTTATACACTGGAGTTTAGAAGGATGCGAGGGGATCTCATAGAAACTTATAAGATTCTGACGGGACTGGACAGGTTAGATGCGGGAAGAATGTTCCCAATGATGGGGAAGTCCAGAACCAGGGAACACAGTCTTAGGACTGAGATGAGGAGAAACTTCTTCACTGAGAGAGTTGTTAACCTGTGGAATTCCCTACCGCAGAGAGTTGTTGATGCCAGTTCATTGGATATATTCAAGAGGGAGTTAGATATGGCCTTTACTGCTAAAGAGATCGAGGGGTATGGAGAGAAAGCAGGAAAGGGGTACTGAGGGAATGATCAGCCTTGATCTTATTGAATGGTGGTGGAGGCTCGAAGGGCCAAATGGTCTACTCCTGCACCTATTTTCTATGTTTCTATGGAGCAGCACTATAACCCCAAACCGTTAGAAATTGCTGAAAGCTATCGTTTCGGGATACGGAATCAAAAGGCTGATGAAAGTATCAATGATTACATTGTAGCATCAAAAAAGCTATCTATTCACTGTAATTTCGGAAACTTTCAAAACTGAGCATTGAGGGATCGTTTTGTTTGTGGGATGAAAAATCAGAAGGAAGTTATTGACGACGGATGACTTGACTTTTGAGCTTGCTTGTCAGACAGCGAGGTCGATGGGCATGGCCGATCAATATTCCTGAGAATTAAATAATAATTACGGTCGTCAGTCAACCGAGGTGAATCGCCTGCAGGTTCAAAGTAAAAGGCGGTGGGGGCCCAAAGTCTCAGAAACTGGAAATTCTAATAGAGCGTCGAAGTCGTGCTACAGGTGCCTGGGACAACACATTGCTCAAAGTTGTCCATATCTGAAGGCAGAATGTTTCTTCTGCAGAAAGACTGGGCATCTTGTGAAGGCATGCTGACTGAAGGGTAAACCAGCTTTAAAAGCTATGAGTCCTGCGTTCAAAGCTATGAGTAGAAATCCTCAAAGACTATATAGCATGGAAGAACAACAACAGGACGAAGAGATGTTAGAGTTACACGTCATCAGGAGCACGAGGTTAATGGACAGCGATTCAAAAAGTATCAAAATCTACACAGAGGTTGCGGGATTCAAGATACCAATGGAAATCGGTGCACCCGTGAGTGTGGTACCAAAGTCGCTATACCTCGACAAATTGCGTGATTTCCCATTGGAGAAATCCAAGATAGAGCTGCGAGGCTACTCGGGAGAGAACATTCCTTTGGTAGGTCGTATCACCGTACCGGTGAAATATAAGGATCAATTTCAGAACTTGCCTCTAATAGTAGTGAAAGGAGACAAGCCTGCCTTACTAGGAAGAAATTGGTTTAGATCACTGAAACTGGATTGGAGTGAGATTTCCTGTGTGGAAGCGAGATTTGCATCAACGGATGATGTTATTAAGAAGTATCCGAAGGTGTTCTGCGAAACGGGCAGTCCAATCCAAGGCTTCAAGGCGAGTGTCAGGGTACAGAAGGACGCTAGATCGGTTTACTACAAGCCACGTTCCATACCATATTCACTCAAGGAGAAAGTTGAGCAAGAACTCAAAAGACTAGAGATTGAGAACATTATTTGTAAGATAGATCGATGTAATTGAGCTACAACCATTGTTGTTGTACTGAAGTCCGATGGTAAGGTAAGATTGTGTGGTGATTATAAAGTAACCGTAAACCAGGTTCTAAAGGGTAATGTCCCCAATACATTGCTGAATATAGAAGATTTGTTCACAACACTGACAGGTGGTCAGATCTTCTCAAAACTGGATCTTATGAATGCCTACTTACAGCTTGAACTAGATGAGGAGTCCAAGTCATGCTTGACTATAAACACTCATCTAGGCCTATATCAACTTAATAGGTATCGTTTGGAGTATCTTCCGCTCCTGCCATATTCCAAGGGGTGATAAACCAGATTTTGCAAGGTATTGAAGGGGGAGTATGTTATTTGGATGACATACTAATTTCAGCACCAAATAGGCAAATTCATAACATACTGAATGAAGTCCTCAAATGGCTAGAGAAGCATAGAGTAAGAGTGTCTGCTCGTAAGTGTGAGTTATTTAAAAACTCAGTGGAGTACTTAGGGTACAGAGTAGACAAAGATGGTTTACATCCAACCATGGGAAAGCTGGATGCAATCAGAAATGCACCCACTCCCAGGAATGTCACTGAACTTCGTTCATTCTTGGGTCTTTTGAACTATTATGAGAAGTTCTCACCAAATTTGACTACAGTATTACATCCACTGAATGAACTACTGAAAAAATAGGTCCATTGGAAGTGGTCAAAAGAATGCGATACAGCATTCAAAGAGTGTAAAAGCAAAATCGTAGAGAGCACCATGTTAGTTCACTATGACATATCTAAGGAGATTAAGCTAGCATGTGATGCCTCTCCGTATGGAGTTGGGGCTGTAATCTCTCATGTATTATGTAGTGGGGAGGAGAGACCAATTGCTTTTGCTTCACACAAATTGAAAGGGAAGCTTTGGCATTAATTTTTGGGGTCAAGAAGTTCCACAAATACTTGTATGGTCGTAAGTTTACCATTGTTATGGACCGTAAGCCTTTAACAACAAACCTCCATCCAAAGTCCTCAGTTCCAACATTAGCTGCAGTCCGAATGCAGAGATGGGCTTTGATTTTGTCAGCATATACATATGATATTGAATACAGATGATCACAGTAATACTGATTGCCTTCCCCATCACAAGATGCACCCGATAGGAAAGAAGTGTTTTAATTTTCATACATTGATCAACTACCAGTTACAGCTGAAGAGATTGGTAGAGCAACCAAATGTGACCCAGTGATGTCAAAGGTGTATGATTATATTGCAAATGGATGGCCAAACCATGTAACAGACAAAGATATTCATCCATTCTTCATTCGAAGGAATGAATTATCAGTCGATAAAGATTGTATCATGTGGGGTTTAAGAGTGGTTATACCAAATAAATTTAGATCCAAATTATTAGGAGACCTCCATGACCAGCAGCTGGGAATGTGTTTGACCAAGAGTTTTGCACGCAGTTATTTATGATGGCCAGGTCTTGATAAAAGATATAGAGTACATCGTGAGTCAGTGTACGACATGTCAATCGGTAAGCAAGCAACCACCATCAGTACCATTACAGCCATGGAAATGGCCTCCCAGGGTGTGGCAAAGGCTACATATTGATTTTGCTGAGTTAGAAGGACAACAATTGTTCATTGTGATTGATAGCCATTCGAAGTGGGTTGAGGTGTTTCTAATATAGAAAATAACAAGTAAAACATTAGACAGTTTGCGAAGTTTATTTTCTTCATTTGGCCTCCCTGAAGAAATTGTTTCGGATAATGGACCACAATTTCGTTCAGAAGAATTTGCACAATTCATGAGCAAAAATGGTGTGAAACATACCAAGGTTCCACCATACCACCCTGCCTTGAATGGTGCAACAGAGCACACGGTACAAATTGTAAAACATGCCCTCATAAAACAAATGCTAGATCCAAATCCAAAGAAACGATAGTTGTCATTGGATCACAAATTGGTTCATTTCCTAATTACATATCGTAATATTCCTCATACAATTACTGGTAAAACACCAGCAGAGTTGTTCCTAAAACGACAGCCTCGAACCAGATTCTCGTTGTTAAAACCAAATTTGGCACAGTCGTAGAAGAGACACAATTAAGACAGAAAGAGAATCATGATAGAGGTAGAGTAAAAGAGAGAAGTGTGAAATTAAACCAGAAGGTGAGAGTGAAGAACCATCACCATAAATGGTTAAAGTGGTTACCAGGAAGAGTGGTGAAGATATGTGGTCCTCGCACATATTTGGGAAAGATGTTTGATAATGGACAGGTTAGGTTTGTTCATATTGATCATATTTTACCTACAGACATGGAAGGAGTTGAAGGTGGGAATGGTTCAATTATTTCTGACTCATCAGATAGTTTTGATATACCAGTAGCAAATCCTACATCTAATATACTGGAAACAAATCCAAGAAAAAATCAGAATGTAAGTCTGAGTCTGAGTCAGGAAAACAAACAGCCTGAAGTTAGAGTGAGTTCAAATGAAAATCAGGGAAATTCCGTGGAGGAAAACGTTCCTCAGGATGAGTCTCGAATGAGTTTAGATTCGATACCATGTTTGGAAAGTTCTGTTCGGAGCGAAGGTATCCTCTTCGAAACAGAAAACAAGTGGTTAAGTTAAATTTGTAAATATGGAAAAAAATAAGATTATATCCTGTGTTATAAACATGAAAGCTATGTATGATGTTTGTTATAATAACTTCTTCATTAAGGAGGGAGAAGTGTAATGTCTGTAAGCTGGTAATGTTTGTAGCTCCACACTGTGGAAGTGGACGTATTATGTACTGCAACTATAGAATTAATAATAAACAGAACCAGGCATGTTCCGGAGGCTTCCGACAGAGCTGCCTGCCATGTTAGAAGCTGTGTGTGCTTGTGCTCTGTGAATATATCACATCCATTATGAAGTTTTTTGAAATTAACATATCTAAACACACACATTAGATTCACTGAGTGGAAAGCAGCCAATGAGATATCCATTGTTATGCACATTAGGGAGAAGAGATGGTTTAGCTCAACGCAGTGTGAGCATTTTAAATCCTATGCATCGATTTTCTACACAACCGGTTACATTAAAGTACCAGTTAGTAAGAGGCTTTGCTCCTTACTGCAGCCCCTGTTTCCCGTGTTGGGCCAGGAAGTTACATCATTAACTATGCTTGCCATTATTAATTCGTAAAACAACTGAGGAATTTGCAGAGTATGCCATGAGTTCCAATTCTCATCAAATTGTTGGACAATATGCACCGCTCCACTGCTAGCATCACCAAAGCCAATAAAAGTACCATCTCTCCGTGTGGGTCCCCATTGGATTTAATTATGATCGTGGAATTGCCGGATTTACGACGTTACTATGAATTATTCCTGCTGCAGCCATTTAGAGCTGGTAATTAATGTCACAGAGGACCCCGTTAATGATATGATTTTTGGCTCTGACATGAGCAGAGCTGGTCTTCAGTCACCTTAGTTAATCCTTGCCACTGGTCCAAGACCTAGCTCTGTCAAGTCCGTGTGGTGGCTGGGGTGCAACAGTCACCACACGTTAAAAAAAAATTCACGCACAGGCATCTTCCATCCCCTCAATTGGAGTTCAGGACTGAAACATCGGGTCCTTCATCAAAGCATCTGTGAACTCGTGGAAGTAAGTCATCCTCGTTCGAGGGACCGCCTATGATGATGATGAGTGTTGGAATGCAATAATTTTCAGGATGCAAAGCTATTTTGACACTCAGCAGAGGGTCACTCATTCAAATGCAAATTAGATAGATTTTTTGCTGGAAATAACATTTTGAGGTGCAGCATATGAGTAATTTTAGACATGATGTATGATAAGTGTCAAATAGTTGAGAGGAAAAAAGTGACTTTGGACCTATGGTTCTCAAAGCTCTCCACTACTGGGGTTTTCCTCGTGTCTGGGTCTGTTCTGGACTAATTGATGGAGACTGATTGCCATGATTAATCAACAATTCCATTATCACGGTATCACGTGACTTCCAGAATGATCGAAGGAGAACTAGATGGACCTTGCACTTAGCAATTCCTATGTTCATATGAAGGCAGTGCAATGGTGTCCCCACCGGGTGCTTCATTGTTCCTGATCATGATGGATGGTTCTTTACTTCATGGGTCAAGAATGTTAAACTGTGCTATCAGTCACTCAATAACTTTTCAAGAACCAATACAGCAATACCCAAACACAACTCCTCTTCCGCTTGTTCTTTAATTTTTTTCTTAAATTGCCTTTGATTCGTTTTTCTCTCTCTTTAGCCACTCTCCTTTCCCTCTCTTTATTTCTCTTTCTGTCTCTTAATTCACCCTAGTTCCTTCTCCATCTTTTGCTCTGTTTCTTTCTCTATCCTTTTCTTTCATTGGTTAAGGAGATAGACCATTGGGCACAATGCTCACAAGGTCCCAGATGTAACGTTGACATCGCTGTACTGTATTCGGATCAACGTTCCAGCAATTTGTGATGCAAATATAGTGCAACGTCGATGGTCAGCACACGCGCTGCCAAACACACCATTGCAGCAATTTCTGGCCTGTTATTCTATTGCCTCACAGCAGTAGTTTGAAACTTACAGTAAACAGGGTAGCACAATGTAATATCCCTGTAACAGTTCCCCAGTCCATGGGCTCAATTTTCCCCCAAAGCATTTTTTGGTACTTGAAGAGTTACATCTATTTTGTTTGGGCCCAAGTACGCCAAAATAATATGTTCCAAGTTTCCCCATTTGATTTCTTCATTTGGGCGCAGCTTAGCCTGTCCTTTAGTTTTAGGAGTAGAGCCTTGATCTGCGCCAAAAAGATTGGGTTGCCATGGTAACTAGAGACACAATGTGGGCTGAGGCTGGAAAGTTAAACATACAGCCAGCTCGCAACCTGCACAAGCACCTTAAAATACATTGCATCAACTTCACAAGCACAAATACATTGCAGCAACGTACCTCCATTACATTATTAAAGTCTCCCCCCCGCCCCTGCCCCGATCCCCGCTCCTATCCCAGGCCGAAAGATCTCCCGGTCCGCTCCTACACACCTAGCCCTGGCCAAGTAGCCTCCTCCATCCCGGTCCCGCACCTAGCCCTGGCTGAGTGGCCTCCCGGTCCGCTCCCCCGCACCTAGCCTTGGCCGAGTGGCCTCCTCCCTCCCGGTCCGGCAGCTAGCCCTGGCCGAGTGGCCTCCTAGTTCGCTCCCTCACACCTATCCCAGGCCGAATGGCCTCCTGGTCCGTTCCCCCACACCTATCTCAGGCCGAACAGCCTCCTCCCTCCCACTCCCCGCTGCTAATTATAACCAAAAGGCTTCCCTCACCGCCCCACTTTCTTACCTCTCCTGCTGCTGCTGTCCAAGCATCTACTGCGCTTACCTTCGCCAATTTCCTTACCTACGCCAATTTCCTTACCTACGCCAATTTCCTTACCTACGCCAATTTCCTTACCAACGCCAATTTCCTTACCTGCACCGATTTCCTTAACTCACCAGAGGTTTTTCTACAGGGGCCACGTACGCTGGCCTAAGAAGAACTGGAGTAACTCTCAGCTGGCCAAACTTGCCTAAATGGCCAGAATTGGTGCGTGTGGCAGGTTACGCCCCCTTTGGCTGAAAAAAAACGTACCTAAAAAACTCGTAAGTAACTGAATTACGCTGGTGAAAATTGATCGGGGAAACTTGTATTTTTTAAAAACTGAGGCCCAAAAAAGCGGCCTGCGCCCAAAAAACGGTGCAAATCACTGGGGGAAATTGAGCCCCATATTTTAGATGCTCGCCCCTTCCTTTTTCTTTTACTTTTTCTTGTCCCCTTGCCACACCCACCTGGCCAGGCCTCAGTTTGAGAACCACTGCATTAAATATTTACCATGAATTAAAAGCACTAGAGTTTTGTTACTTGATATCCAAAATACTTATAATAGTTAAAAGAACACATAGTTCATGGAATAGTTCTTGACAAACTTTTGTTCACAAATACACATGATGATGCAAATCATTTCAAAATCACACTGCCACTTGCATAAGACATCATCTTGAGAACCTTACCTGCGTTTTTCCCTTGCCAAAAATAAACTCGCTAAGTAATTTTGAGAAAGAAAATGGCCTTTTTAAAAACAAAGTAAGTCAACTATTTTATTGATATGATCTTTTCCTAACATTGTCATTTTTGAAATTGGACTTCAAACAGCTCTGATGTCATCAAAGCACCAGAGTAACCTACTTAAGAAAAAATCATTTTTTAAACGCTCAGCCAGATCATTGCTGGAAAATGGAAAACTTGTCACTTATGTCAGCCCAGTCAATGTTGGCATCGAACAGTCCAAAGTCAAGTTAATACAGAGTAGATGCAGAGTACTGTTCACTCTTCACTGACCAACAATATACCTTAAGCACAAACTCAGAATCACCTCTAATGTACCAATATGATACTTCTGTCTCCTATATCAGCTATCTTGAACGAAACCACCAATCAGCACCAAGTCATAGAGAGCTATATATTGTACAGTTGTGACCACTGGAGGAAAACGGGTCGGTGTAGAGGGGAGCAAGAATGCTTATTCTAGTGTTAAATTGTGCTGAATAGTGGGCAATCATGAGCCTCATATATAGAATAGAATCTTACAGCACAGGAGGCAGCCATTTGGCCCATCACACCTGTGCTGGTTCTTTGAAAGAGCTGTCCAATTTAGTTCCACACTCCAGCTTTTCCCCCTGAAAATTAGTCCTCTTCAAATAGATATCTAATTGCCTTTTGAAAATTACTATGGAATCTGATTCCACCACATTTTCAGGTACTGTGTTCCAGATCTTAACAATCCTTTGTGTGAAGAAATTTCTCATTTCCCCTTCAGTTCTTTTCCTAGTTATTTTAAATCTACGACCTCTGGTTATTGTATACATGTTATATACATGTATATTAATATGTGCTTATTCGGAACATTGCTGAGACTAACCGTGTTCAACTAACATAGAAGCCGGCAGTAAAGGGTATTTAGGTCGAGGGGATGACAGAAAGCTAACATTTTAAATCATTTAATCCCCCTAATTTAACTAAATAAAATAAAACAAATCTAAGAAATCACAAAGTTGCTAAAACATGGATCCACTGCTGGGAAATTCCACACATAAGCATTTCAGTAGTATCCTTATTTTTCTTTAAACTTTAGTAAAACCAGTATCAAAGCATATGCTGACTAGTCAATGAAGAGGAACACCGGTCCAGATTTTGTGGTCAGCGGTGAAGGGATAGTGCTCGCCCCGACCTTGAATAAAGCTGCCCACTAAGATTTAGCGAGCTCTAGAGTGTTGAATAATTATAGGCCAGTCAGCCTAACATCGGTGGTGGGAAAATTATTGGAAAAACATTTTGAGGGACAGTATTAATTGTCATTTAGACAGGCAGGGATTAATCAAAGACAGTAGGCATGGATTGGTTAAGGGAAGGTTGTGTCTGACTAACTTGATTGAATTTTTTGAGGAGGAAACAAGAAGGGTGATTTGGGTAGCGAGTTTAATGCAGTCTACATGGATTTTAGCAAGGCTTTTGACAAGATCCCAGATGGCAGGAAAGTAAACGCCCAAGGGAAAGTGTTACGTTGGATCCAAATTGGCTCAGTGGTAGGAAGCAAAGGGTAATGTTCGACGGATATTTTTGTAACTAGAAGGTGGTTCCCAGTGGGATTCCGCAGGCTCAGTACTAGGTCCATTGCTTTTTGTGGTATATATCAATGATATAGACTTCAATGTAGAGGGTATAATTAAGAAGTTTGCAGATGATACAAAAATTAGCCGTGTGGTTGATAGTGAGGAAGAAAGCTGTAGACAACAGGAAAAAAATTAATGGATTGGCCAGGTGAGCAGAAAAGTGACAGATAGAATTTAATTTGGAGAAGTGTGAGGTAATGCATTTGAGTAGGGCGAACAAGGCAAAGGAATACACAATAAATGGTATGATACTGAGAAGTGTAGAGGAACAGAGAGACCTTGGAGTGCATGTCCACAGATCCCTGATGGTAGCAGCTCAGGTAAATAAGATGGTTAAGACATACGGGATATTTTCCTTTATTAGCTGAGGCATAGAATATAAGAGCAAGGAGGTTATGCTGGAATTGTATAAAACACTAATTAAGCCACAGCTAGTGTACTGTATACAGTTCTGATCACCACATCACAGGAATGATGTGATTGCACTAGAGAGGGTACAGAGATTTATAAGGATGTTGCCAGGACTGCAAGATCCAAAATCGTGTTTTCACCAAAATTTTGTCTCTCTCCGCACCCGTATTCTGCGCTCAGAATACCGACAGGGAAAAACCTGTCATAGCAGCCCTGCCAACAGCGGTAAGTATGAAGACCTGCAAAAAGGTAAGTTAAAGTTTTTATTTTTAAATTATTTTTCAGCGATTCGATAGATAAGTGTCCTGTAAATGTTTTGTGAATTATTTTTTTCCAATTTATATTTTGGTGTTTTTCCTCCATCCCAGGGCCCAACTCACAGCGGTATCGGCCTCGGACTAAAGTTGGCTAAGATCAGGGTTTGCGCCGCGAATCCTCGTGCAACGCCGATTTTTACCGCTGTGCAAATTAAAGGTTGAATTTCCAGCCCGATAGCGATAGCAAAAGAAAACGGTAATTTTGGCGAAAAAATACCGTTCTTGCTGAGAACTGATTTTCTAGTCCAAAGACTTTGCTTATTCTGACGTCAGTTTCAATCTGGCACCATCTACAGGGATCTGTTGTGTCCAGCAAAAGTGACATCATCAAGCAAGCAGAGCAGCCAATCAGATTGAAGGATTCTCAGTCAGCAAACGAGAAAGTAAAAAGCAAAGATTATAATTGCATTTTTAATCATTTTATAGAAAGCAGATTGGGATATACACATGGGATTAAGGTGGAAGCTGAATTTTCATCATGGAATGGAGGGAATGACACTCGACATTTATCTAATTAGTTTTTCAGGGCCAGAGAGGTTGTTCAGTGGTAATTATGATTTATTACGGTGTTAAAAAACTCAAGTTACACCTCATTCAACAAGGCTTAACATTTTCAATAGTTTTTGCAGCAAGAATGCATGGTGAAGTAGTACTCGGTAAAATAATGGGACAAAATGGTTGACAAGTCTCATGGACATAATGGCTTACATCCTAGGGTCTTAAAAGAAGTGGCTGCTGAGATAGTGGATGCATTGGTTGTAATCTACCAAAATTCCCTGGATTCTGGGGTGGTCCCCGCGGATTGGAAAACCGCAAATGTAACGCCCCTATTTAAAAAAGGAGGCAGACAAAAAGCAGGAAACTATAGACCAGTTAGCCTAACATCTACGGGAAAATGCTAGAGTCCATTATTAAGGAAGCAGTAGCAGGACATTTGGAAAAGCATAATTCAATCAAGCAGAGTCAGCATGGTTTTATGAAAGGGAAATCATGTTTGACAAATTTTCTGGAGTTCTTTGAGGATGTAACGAGCAGGGTGGATAAGGGGAACCAGTGGATGTGGTGTATTTGAATTTCCTGAAGGCATTCAATAAGGTGCCACATAAAAGGTTACTGCACAAGATAAAAGTTCACAGGGTTGGGGGTAATAAATTAGCATAGATAGAGGATTGGCTAACTAACAGAAAACAGAGAGTCGGGATAAATGGGTCATTTTCCGGTTGGCAAACAGTTAACTAGTGGGGTGCCGCAGAGATCGGTGCTGGGTCCTCAACGATTTACAATCTATATTAATGACTTGGATGAAGGAACTCAGTGTAATGTAGCCAAGTTTGCTGATGATATAAAAATGGGTGGGAAAGCAAATTGTGAGGAGGACACAAAAAATCTGCGAAGGGATACAGACAGGCTAAGTGAGTGGGCAAAAATTTGGCAGATTGAGTATAATGTGGGAAAATGTGAGGTTATCCACTTTGGCAGAAAAAATAGAAAAGCAAATTATAATTTAAATGGAGAAACATTGCAAAGTGCTGAAGTACAGAGAGACCTGGGGGTCCTTGTGCATGAAACACAAAAGGTTAGTATGTAGGTATAGCAAGTAATCAGGAAGGCAAATGGAATGTTGGCCTTTATTGCAAGGGGGATAGAGTATAAAAGCAGAAGTTCTGCTACAAGTACAGGGTATTGGTGAGGCCACACCTGGAGTACTGCTTACAGTTTTGGTCTCTGTATTTAAGGAAGGATATACTTGCATTAGAGGCTGTTCAGAGAAGGTTCACTCGGTTGATTCCGGAGATGAGGGGGTTGACTTATGAAGATAGGTTGAGTAGATTGGTTCTATACTCATTGGAGTTCAGAAGATTGAGAGGTGATCTTATCGAAACATATAAGATAATGAGGGGGCTCAACAAGGTGGATACAGAGAGGATATTTCCTCTCGTAGGGAAAACTAAAACTGGGGGACATAGTCTCAGAAAAAGGGGCCGCCCATTTAAAACTGAGATGAGGAGGAATTTCTTCTCAGAGGGTGTAAATCTATGCAATTCTCTGCCCCAGAGAGTTATGGTGGCTGGGTCATTGAATATATTTAAGGCGGAGATAGACAGATTTTTGAGCGTTAAGGGAATAAAGGGTTATAGGGAGCGGGAAGTGGAGCCGAGTCCATGTTCAAATCAACCACGATCTTAGATCTTATTAAATGGCAGAGCAGGCTCAAGGGGCTAGGTGGCCTACTCCTGCTCCTATTTCTTATGTTCTTATGCTAAAAAGTTGAAGTTCACGTCAAATCACTGATTCTGTGTTGACTGCATCTGCGAAGACTGCAACAGCACACCCTGTGGAGGAGCAGTGCATTAGTGGTAGCAACTTCCGGATTTCCGCATTTAACTGCACACGTCAGAAGATGCTGTCAAATTTTACATTGTAATGACGACGAGCGCTGACAGTTTCTCGGTCAGTACAACCGCAAATTCTGGGCCACTATTTTTTTTGACGGGCGAGAGAGAGATTTAAAGTGCATTTACTGCAAAAACCCTGTACGAAAAGAGCATTTTGAAAGAAAAAAAAGAAAATATATCTTCTTGAAGGAAGATGGGTCCAACTTTGGCTGCAATTGGCTTAATCAAGGATTAGCATCTTTCCTAGTCCGGAACACCATGGCTGGCACTTGAACAGTCTCCGTAGCAATGAGGGTACTCATACGTAGCTCTCCTGCTCCAGCCCGTGCTGCTCCCTGGAGTGGTATACCGCTACGTTGCTCCTTCCGCTCCCCGGCCTGCTCCGATGGTGCTCGCAGGCCGGGGGCCGCACAGACTGCTGGGCTAGGCCGCCACGCTGCTCCTTCCGTCCTTCTGCTCCCGGCCTGCTCCAACGGAACAACACACCTCATCACTAACAGATCGCTTCTGTCATCTCAACTTCATCTGCCATCTATTCCACCAGTGTCGGTGCCCTTGAAAAAATCTCACCTCTGAATCCCACCACAATCAGCCCCACCACCACCAACACCAACGTTCTCTGCAATCACTTGATGCTGGACAGGGCACAGGGCATCAGCATATGACCAGCATATGACCACATTGCTGCCCGGGAGGCCAGGGATGGCATCACCATGGCATGGCAAGAGATTGTAGAGGGACGTTATCGGGGCCCAGAGAAGCGAGGGCCCAGGGACAGCACGGGCCAGCCCACACTGTGATATGTGTGCGCACTAGGTTCATGCAGCAGAGCTGGTCTCCAGTCGTTTTGGTTAATCCTTGCTACTGGACCAAGACCTAGCTCTGTCAAGCCCGTGTGGTGGCTGGTGTGCAACGGTCACCATGCGTTAAAAAAAATCCAAGCACAGGCATCTTCCACCCTTCAATATTTAGTTCAGACCTAGAATTTTAGATCCTTCATTGAAACACCTGTGAACTTTTTGACGTGGAAGCAAGTCATCCTCGATTCAAGGGACTGCCTATGATGATGATGATGATGATGATGATGATGATGAATAGCACACTTAGTCATTTAGTCACAACGCAGGCAAAGGTTACTCAGGCAGATAAGAAATGGGTGACCATCAGGCAGAGCAGTGGAAGGAAGGTAGTGCAGGGATCCCCTGTGTCATCCCCCTCCAAAAAAGATACACCTTTTTGGGTACTGTTGGGGGGGATGGCTCATCAGGGGAAGGCAGCAGCAGCCAAGTTCATGGCACCATGGGTGGCTCTGCTGCACAGGAGGGCAGGAAAAAGAGTGGGAGAGCTATAGTGGTAAGGGATTTTATTGTAAGGGGAATAGATAGGCGTTTCTGCGGCCACAATCGAGACTCCAGGGTGGTATGTTGCCTCCCTGCTGCAAGGGTCAAGGATCCCAAAAAGTTAGTTTGCAGGTGCAGCAGATAAACAGGAAGGCGAATGGAATGTTGGCCTTCATTGCGAGAGGGATGGAGTACAAAAGCAGGGAGGTCCTGCTGCAACTGTATAGGGTATTGGTGAGGCCGCACCTGGAGTACTGCGTGCAGTTTTGGTCACCTTACTTAAGGAAGGATTAAGCTTTGGAGGGGGTACAGAGATGATTCACTTGGCTGATTCCGGAGATGAGGGGGTTACCTTATGATGATAGATTGAGTAGACTGGGTCTTTACTCGTTGGGAGTTCAGAAGGATGAGGGGTGATCTTATAGAAACATTTAAAATAATGAAAGGGATAGACAAGATAGAGGCAGAGAGGTTGTTTCCACTGGTAGGGGAGACTAGAACTAGGGGGCACAGCCTCAAAATACGGGGGAGCCAATTTAAAACAGAGTTGAGAAGGAATTTCTTCTCCCAGAAGGTTGTGAATCTGTGGAATTCTTTGCCCAAGAAAGCAGTTGAGGCTAGCTCATTGAATGTATTCAAGTCACAGATAGATAGATTTTTAACCAATAAGGGAATTAAGGGTTACGGGGAGCGGGCGGGTAAGTGGAGCTGAGTCCAGGGCCAGATCAGCCATGATCTTGTTGAATGGCGGAGCAGGCTCGAGGGGCTAGATGGCCTACTCCTGTTCCTAATTCTTATGTTCTTATGTCTCGGGGCGGCTGCAGGATATTTTGAAGGAGGAGGGTGAACAGCCAGTTGTCGTAGTGCATATAGGTACCAACGATATAGGTAAAAAACGGGATGAGGTCCTACAAGCTGAATTTAGGGAGCTAGGAGTTAAATTAAAAAGCTGGACCTCAAAGGTAGCAATCTCAGGGTTGTTACCAGTGCCACGTGCTAGTCAGAGTAGGAATTGCAGGATAGCTAAGATGAATACGTGGTTTGAGGAGTGGTGCAGGAGGGAGGGATTCAAATTTCTGGGACATTGGAACCGGTTCTGGGGGAGGTGGGACCAGTACAAACCGGATGGTCTGCACCTGGGCAGGACCGGAACCAATGTCCTAGGGGGAGTGCTTGCTAGTGCTGTTGGGGAGGAGGTTAAATTAATATCGCAGGGGGATGGGAACCTATGCAGGGACTCAGAGGGAAGTAAAATGGGGGCAGAAGCAAAAGATAGAAAGAAGAAAAGTAAAAATGGAGGGCAGAGAAACCCAAGGCAAAAATCAAAAAGGGCCACATTACAGCAAAAGTCTAAAGGCACAAAGTGTGTTAAAAAGACAAGCCTGAAGGCTCTGTGCCTCAATGCGAGGAGTATTCGTAATAAGGTGGACGGATTAACTGCGCAGGCAGCTATTAATTAATATGATATAACTGGGATTACGGAGACATGGCTCCAAGGTGACCAAGGCTGGGAACTCAACATCCAGGGGTATTCAACATTCAGGAAGGATGGACAGAAAGGAAAAGGAGGTGGGGTAGCGTTGCTGGTTAAAGAGGAAATTAACACAACAGTAAGGAAGGACATTAGCCTGGATGATGTGGAATCTGTATGGGTAGAGCTGCGGAATATCAAAGGGCAGAAAACACTAGTGAGAGTTGTGTACAGACCACCAAACATTAATAGTACGGTTGGGGATAGCATCAAACAAGAAATTAGGGTTGCGTGCAATAAAGGTACAGCAGTTATCATGGGCGACTTTAATCTACATATAGATTGGGCTAACCAAACTGGTAGCAGTACGGTGGAGGAGGATTTCTTGGAGTGTATTAGGGATGGTTTTCTCGACCAATATGTCGAGGAACTAAGTAGAGGGCTGGCCATCCTAGACTGGGTGATGTGCAACGAAAAAGGACTAATTAGCAATTTTGTTGTGCGAGGCCCCTTGGGGAAGGGTGACCAGAATATGGTAGAATTCTTTATTAAGATGGAGAGTGACACAGTTAATTCAGAGACTAGGGTCCTGAACTTAAGGAAAGGTAACTTCGATGGTATGAGACGTGAATTGGCTAGAATACACTGGCGAATGATACTTAAAGGGTTGACGGTGGATAGGCAATGGCAAATATTTAAAGATCACATGGATGAACTTCAACAATTGTCTGGAGTAAAAATAAAATGGGGAAGGTGGCTCAACTGTGGCTAACAAGGGAAATTAGGAATAGTGTTAAATCCAAGGAAACATAGAAACATAGAAAATAGGTGCAGGAGCAGGCCATTCAGCCCTTCTAGCCTGCACCGCCATTCAATGAGTTCACAGCTGAACATGAAACTTCAGTACCCCATTCCTGCTTTCTCGCCATACCCCTTGATCCCCCGAGTAGTAAGGACTTCAACTAACTCCCTTTTGAATATATTTAGTGAATTGGCCTCAACTACTTTCTGTGGTAGAGAATTCCACAGGTTCACCACTCTCTGGGTGAAGAAGTTTCTCCTCATCTCGGTCCTAAATGGCTTACCCCTTATCCTCAGACTGTGACCTACCTGGTTCTGGACTTCCCCAACATTGGGAACATTCTTCCTGCATCTAACCTGTCTAAACCCGTCAGAATTTTAAACGTTTCTATGAGGTCCCCTCTCATTCTTCCGAACTCCAGTGAATACAAGCCCAGTTGATCCAGTCTTTCTTGATAGGTCAGTCCCACCATCCCGGGAATCAGTCTGGTGAATCTTCGCTGCACTCCCTCAATAGCAAGAATGTCCTTCCTCAAGTTAGGAGACCAAAACTGTACACAATACTCCAGGTGTGGCCTCACCAAGGCCCTGTACAACTGTAGCAACACCTCCCTGCCCCTGTACTCAAATCCCCTCGCTATGAAGGCCAACATGCCATTTGCTTTCTTAACCGCCTGCTGTACCTGCATGCCAACCTTCAATGACTGATGTACCATGACACCCAGGTCTCGTTGCACCTTCCCTTTTCCTAATCTGTCACCATTCAGATAATAGTCTGTCTCTCTGTTTTTACCACCAAAGTGGATAACCTCACATTTATCCACATTATACTTCATCTGCCATGCATTTGCCCACTTACCTAACCTATCCAAGTCACTCTGCAGCCTCATAGCATCCTCCTCGCAGCTCACACTGCCACCCAACTTAGTGTCATCCGCAAATTTGGAGATACTACATTTAATCCATATAAATTGGCCAGAAAAAGCAGCAAACCTGATGACTGGGAGAAATTTAGAATTCAGCAGAGGAGGACAAATAGAGTATGAGAGGAGGAGGAAGCTTTCTGGGAACATAAAAACTGACTGCAAAAGCTTCAATAGATATGTGAAGAGAAAAAGATTAGTGAAGACAAATGTAGATCCCTTGCAGTCAGAATCAGGCAAATTTATAATGGGGAACAAAGAAATGGCAGACCAATTGAACAAATACTTTGGTTCTATCTTCACGAAGGAAGACACAAATAACCTTCCGGAAATACTAGGGGACCAAGGGTCTAGCGAAAAGCAGGAACTGAAGGAAATCCTTATTAGTCAGGAAATTGTGTTCGGAAAATTGATGGGATTAAAGGCCGATAAATCCCCAGGGCCTGAGAGTCTGCATCCTAGAGTACTTAAGGAAGTGGCCTTAGAAATAGTGGATGCATTGGTGATCATTTGCCAACAGTCTATCGACTCTGGATCAGTTCCTATGGACTGGAGGGTAGCTAATGTAACACCATTTTTTAAAAAAGGAGGGAGAGAGAAAACAGAGAATTATAGACCAGTTAGCCTGACATCAGTAGTGGGGAAAATGTTGGAATCAATTATTAAAGATGAAATAGTAGCGCATTTGGAAAGTAGTGACAGGATCAGTCCAAGTCAGCAAGGATTTATGAAAGGGAAATCATGCTTGACCAATCTTCTAGAATTTTTTTAGGATGTAACTAGTAGCGTGGACAAGGGAGAACCAGTGGATGTGGTGTATTTGGACTTTCAAAAGGCTTTTAATAAGGTCACACACAAGAGATTGGTGTGCAAAATTAAAGCACATGGTATTGGGGGTAATGCACTGACATGGATAAAGAACTGGTTGGCAGACAAGAAGCATAGAGTCGGGATAAACGGGTCCTTTTCAGAATGGCAGGCAGTGACTAGTGGGGTGCCGCAGGGCTCAGTGCTGGGACCCCAGTTATTTACAATATACATCAATGATTTAGATGAAGGAATTGAGAGTAATATCTCCAAGTTGCAGATGACACTAAGCTGGGTGGCAGTGTGAGTTGTGAGGAGGATGCTATGAGGCTGCAGGGTGACTTGGACAGGTTAGGAGAGTGGGCAAATGCATGGCAGATGCAGTATATTGTGGATAAATGTGAGGTTATCCACTTTGGTGGCAAAAACATGAAGGCAGAATATTATCTGAATGGCGACAGATTAGGAAAAGGGGAGGTGCAACGAGACCTGGGTGTCATGGTACATCAGTCATTGAAGGTTGGCATGCAGGTACAGCAGGCGGTGAAGGCGGCAAATGGCATGTTGGCCTTCATAGCTAGGGGATTTGAGTATAGGAGCAGGGATGTCTTGCTGCAGCTGTACAGGGTCTTGGTGAGGCCTTCACCTGGAATATTGTGTTCAGTTTTGGTCTCCTAATCTGAGGAAGGACGTTCTTGCTATTGAGGGAGTACAGCGAAGGTTCACCAGACTGATTCCTGGGATGGCAGGACTGATATATGTGAGGAGAGACTGGATCGACTGGGCCTGTATTCACTGGAGTTTAGAAGGATGAGAGGGGATCTCATAGAAACATATAAAATTCTGACGGGACTGGACAGGTTAGATGCAGGAAGAATGTTCCCGATGTTGGGGGAGTTCAGAACCATGGGTCACAGTCCAAGGATAAGGGGTAAGTCATTTAGGACCGAGATGAGGAGAAACCTCTTCACTCAGAGAATTGTTAACCTGTGGAATTCTCTTCCGCAGAGAGTTGTTGATGCCAGTTCGTTAGATATATTCAAGAGGGAGTTGGATATGGCCCTTGTGGCCAAAGGGATCAAGGGGTATGGAGAGAAAGCAGGAAAGGGGTACTGAGGGAATGATCAGTCATGATCTTATTGAATGGTGGTGCAGGCTCGAAGGACCGAATGGCCTAGTCCTGCACCTATTTTCTATGTTTCTAAGATCAGGGGAGTTCTCACAGTGCCCTTGCCAAAATCTATGGATCTACGAACACCTTAAACAGATGGTGTAGTTAATTTTCTTTGTTGTTTGTGGGAGCTTGCTGTGTGCACACTGGCTGCCACGTTTCCTACATTACAACAATAACAATATTTCATTAGTTGTAAAGCACTTGGGATGCCCTGAGGTTGCGAAAGCCACTATATAACTGCAAGTCTTTCTTTATTTTGTTCTTTCAATAATATTTCCTGGGCTATGTAGAATTGCCTACTTACAACTGAGTGAATAGCTGCTTTTGAATGAACTTCAGATCTGTTTATTTCTATCCATGTAAAGTTACTGATGTTATATATAGATACATGAGTGTATGGTTTCCAATCTTACGCATTTTACACAGGACAATGCCGTTATTTATTTTTTTCCATTTTTCTTTTATTCATTTATGGGATGTTGGCATCGCTGGCAAGGCCAGCATTTATTGGCCATCCCTAATTGCCCTCAAGAAAGTGGTGGTGAGCCTCCTTTTTGAGCCACTGCAGACTGTGTGGTGAAGGTACTCCCACCGTGCTGTAAAGTAGGGAATTCCAGGATTTTGACCCAATGACAATATAGGAACAGTGACACATTTCCAAGTCAAGATCGTCTGTGACTTAGAGGTGAACTTGGAGGGGGTGGTGTTCCCAATGGATCTTGCTGCATGCAGACATGGACTGCTTCATTATCTGAGGAATTACTAATGGAATTGAATACTCTGCAATCATCAGTGAACATCCCCACTTCTGACCTGATGATGGAGGGAAGGTCATTATTGAAGCAGCTGAAGATGGTTTGGCCTACGACACTGACCTGAGGAACTCCTGCAGTGATGTCCTGGGGCTGAGATGATTGACTTCCAACAACCACAACCATCTTCCTTTGTGCTAGGTATGACTCCAGCCAGTGGAGAGTTCCCCCCCCCGCGATTCCCATTGACTTCAATTTTACTCGGGCTCTTTGATGCCACACTCGGTCAAATGCTGCCTTGATGTCAAGGGCAGTCACTCTCACCTCTGGAATACAGCTCTTTTGTCCTGACGGAACTCAAACTGACCACCAGTGAACAGGTTATTGGTGAGTATGTACTGCATGATAGTACTGTCAATGACACCTTCCATCACTTTGCTGATGATTGAGAACGGTAATTAGCTGGATCGGATTTGTCCTGCTTTTTGTGGACAGAACATACCATGGCAGTTTTCCACATTGTCGGGTAGATGACAGTGTTGTAGCTATACTGGAACAGACTGGCTAGAGCCGCAGCTAGTTCTGGAGAACAAGTCTTCAGCACGATAGTCAGGGTGTTGCCGGGGCGCATTGCCTTTGCTGTATCCATTGCGCTCAGCCATTTTTTGATATTACATGGAGTGAATTGAATTGGCTGAAGACTGTCATCTGTGATGGTGGGGACCTCAGGAGGCTGATATGGATCATCCACTTGGCACCTCTGGCTGAAGATGCCTTGTCTTTTGCACTTGCATGCTGGGCTCCGCCATCATTGAGGATGGGGATATTCATGGAGCCTCCTCCCTTTAGTTTTTTAATTGGCCACCACCATTCATGGCTGGATGTGGCAGGACTGCAGAGCTTTGATCTGATCCATTGGTTGTGGGATTGCTTAGCTCTGTCTATAGCATGCTGCTTCAGCTAAGAAAAACTGTGAGATTTTGTACTTTGCCAATCAACTATCACATTACTTCACAAGTTGAACATTTTATTAATACACAAAAATAAAGTTTCAGCATACAGGATGAATCATTCAGTAAAACTGTACTGCAGGAAAACTTGCTGTTCCATTGGTGGTAGCATTATATGAATGAACTGCAGCCAAACTGCAAATGTCTAAGTTAATTTCACTGATGAGTATAGAAGAATTGCAGCCTAAATTTTCCGATGGGCATTATTTAATGCAGGTGTTAACCCATTTAAAATAAAAAGGTTAATGGTGGTGTTAAAATAATGTCCATCAGATTATCTACTGGTGGATGTTAAGATCTGGTTTAAGTCTTGGATAGTTACAACACTAAATGGAAATGTTAGATAAGCAAATTATTAGCTGGTCTGATTTGCATGGATTTTATGTGCAAGGTTAAATGTTGCTAATATTCTTTGTATCGAATCACTACAAGTAAATAGTGTTCTAGACATTTTCATTTAAATTTTACATTGATCATGCCTTTTCTATTCCATAGTTTAATAAAACCATACATTACAGATAAAAAAGAAATTTGCCAGAAATCCAAATTAGGGTTATTAAAACACTCATTTTAATCTTCTGAAATCGGCATTAATGGTGTGATAATAGCCTCAAGATGGGGTCAGTAGCCCTACCGCCCCGATGATCGGCCTGTTGTGATGTCTATAGGGCCCTACCGCTGAGCAGCCGGAGCACCTGCCTGTTTCAGGCGGTAGGCTCCTTTAAATATGCAAATTGGAGTCCTACAAAGGACCCCAATTACCATTTTAGGATACACTCTCCATCCAGTTCCACTGTCCATAGAGCAGAAAGTTACAAATTATTTTTATGGGGGCAAAAGTGCTCCTCCAAGTCACACAGAAATATTGCGGGCTTCTGCCGGTCTGGGCTTGCCCTTTCGGCTTTGCCCTCCCACTGCAGGGCCAATCTGCAGCCGCCACTGTGCTCCATCCAGTCGACATTCCTGTGGCTCAATACCAGAAAGCTGCTTTGGGAACGCCCATTTGGCATCTGCAGCTCACAATAATGATTCAAATGAGGGCCTGGGCCTCAAAACAGCCACAACCTCTATTTTTGGCTATAAATTTCAGTTTTGATAAAGGTTTAATCTCATCTGTGATCAAAAAGGATGACTGTGTGAAAATTCTCAGCAGAGTACTTGGTTAAGAACCCCACTGGTGCAAAACTAGTCACTGGCATTGTAAGCTAACATTGAGGAAGGAATGTTAACCCTTACAATAAGTCTGGTGAATAGTTTGTGAGTGCCCTCTGCTGCTTCATCTAAGATGTGCTGAGTTGTTGGCTGTGGGAAACCTGGATAGAAAGATTTTGGAATTTGTGCTGTGGCACATTTCTATATAATGGTATTTAAAATAATGCATTATAAAAGACCTCTTTGTCTGCAACAGGTACCCTGTTCTGTAAAACTGAGCTAACAATTGCCAGTTCTGTTTTAATTTATAATTCCTATCTATTAACAAGAACATAAAGAGAAAAAGAAAGACTTGCATTTAAAAAGCACATTTCACGATCTCGGGACATCCCAAAGCTCTTTACAGCTAATGAAATACTTTTGAAGTGCAGTCACTGTTGTAATGTCGGAAACGTGGCAGCCAATTTGCGCACAGCAAGGTCCCACAAACTGCAATGTGATAATGACCAGATAATCTGTTTTGTGATGTTGATTGAAAGATAAATATTGATTGCACTGCTCTTCTTCGAAATTGTGCTATCCACCTGAGAGCGCAGACAGGGCCTCAGTTTAACGTCTCAGCTGAAAGATGGCACCTTCAACAGTACAACACTCCTTCAGTACGGAAGTACTTCAGTACTCTACTGCACTAGAGTGTCAGCCTAGATGTTTGTGCTCAAGTCTATAGAGTGGGACTGGAGTAATGAATCCACAACCTTCTGACTCCGAGGCGCGAGAGCTACCAACTAAGCCACAGCTGGCACTACAAGCTGATGATCTGCTCCTAGTACATTGCTGCTCTGTAACCAGTTTCCAGGAGGTGGACAAACCAAGGGGAGGCAACTCTTCCAACCTTAAGAACCCAGCTCTCAGCCACTAATAGCTCAACTGAGATCAGGAACTTAGCATGTGGAAAAGAGGCATATGCCCACATCCCACTACTTCACGTACGAAATAGCCATGTCATAAATACACTGTGCTACTGGGCCACTGCTTATATGATTAAGTTTAGTATCATGACTTTAGTTAGACTATAAATTAAGACACAATACACAGTTGCTGCAATAAAAGGGTTGCATGGCCCAGACATTAATTTAGGGCAGGCTTATAAAAGGAACAGGCCCTGCTCCATCCACTTAGGGGCACCAGACACAAAGGGGCCCACCCACTTTGCTCCCTGTAGCACCTGGCTTAACTTCACATAAATATATCTGCATAGTGTTGCAGACAAAACTGGGATCTCAGAAATCCTACCACATATTGGCGAAGTTAAATACAGTATAAAGTTTGATTATCCTTATTAAGGGACAGATAATAGTCATATTATAAAAAGGATGCTTTGGTTGAACGTGTGAGTGACAAAGATTACTTAATATGTGAATGGTGCATATGGGGGGGGAGGGGGGTGGCGGGGCTGATCAGTTTTAATGTGCTATGGACTCTTCCTTCCCTTTTATTTTTAAACACAATCCTTCCATTTCAAGGTGCAAAACATAATTTACAAAATTACTGGAAAAAATAATATTGAAAAAGTATGAAGGATTTAATCCTGTGTTCCAGAGCTGAACACTGGTAAACTCTAAACATCACTGCAAAGATTCAATTATATCTAAGCAAAATTGAATAATTTGTATATGTCTTTTTATGGTTTTATTTTTTTTCATTTTCCTAACATTACAAGTTGCTTGCATTGGCAGTTTAACATTTTAAGCGTGCAGGTAAAAGAGAAGTCGGAGTGCAACGGCAGGTCAGAGTGCAAAGGTAAGAGTTTGGTAAGTGGAAGAGTTCAGGCAAGTGGGAACATGAGGTGTTACTTTGTCTTGTTTTCCCCACCAGTGCTGACTCCCCGACCTGGGAGAAAAAGAAAACGAAGTGTGACGTCACAGCAAGAGGTTCGGGGACGTCGGAGCGGCCTATAAAGGCCCAGCGGCAGTCGAGAGGCGGCAGCAGTCGGAGAGGCGGGAGTTCGGGGACCTCGGAGCGGCCTATAAAGGCCAGCTGGTGCAGCTGCAGCAAGGAGATAAGGCAAAAAAGTAGAAAGAAATCGAAAGGTGACATCACAGCCAAGGGGGTAAGTGATTGGCTGGTGATTGGTGAGTAGTTTTTCTTTTTCTTTTGTTTATCAGTAAGTAACCTTTAGCATTATTGTTGCCAAAATAAGTTAATCTAGGGTTTAAGTCATAGCAGAACAGCTCGGACACGTGCTATGCTTCTCCTGTACTATATGGGAAGTCAGGGACGCTTCCAGTGTCCCTGACGACTACATATGCGAGAAGTGTATCTGGCTGCAGCTCCTGACAAATCGCATTGTGGCACTGGAGCTGCGGACAGATTCACTCTGGAGCATTCACGATGCTGAGAATGACGTGAATAACACGTTTAGTAAGTTGGACTTACCGCAGGTAAAGGTTACACAGCCAGATAGGGAATGGGTGATCAACAGGAAGAGCAGTGGAAGGAAGGTAGTGCAGGGGTCCCCTGCTGTCATCCCCCTGCAAAACAGATACACCGCTTTGGGTACTGTTGAGGGGGATGATTCATCAAGGGAGGGCAGCAGCAGCCAAGTCCATGGTACCGTGGGTGACTCTGCTGCACAGGAGGGCAGGAAAAAGAGTGGGACAGCGATAGTGATAGGGGATTCTATTGTAAGGGGAATAGATAGATGTTTCTGCGGCTGCAACCGAGACTCCAGGATGGTATGTTGCCTCCCTGGTGCAAGGGTCAAGGATGTCTCGGAGCAGGTGCAAGACATTTTGAAGGGGGAGGGTAAACAGCCAATTGTCGTGGTGCATATAGGTACCAACGATATAGGTAAAAAAAGGGATGAGATCCTGCAAGACGAATTTAGGGAGCGAGGAGCTAAATTAAAAAGTAGGACCTCAAAAGTAGTAATCTCAGGATTGCTACCAGCACCACATGCTAGTCAGAGTAGGAATTGTAGGATAGCTCAGATGAATACGTGGCTTGAGGAGTGGTGCAGAAGGGAGGGATTCAAATTCCTGGGATATTGGAACCGGTTCTAGGGGAGGTGGGACCAGTACAAACCAGATGGTCTGCATCTGGGCAGGACCGGAACCAATGTCCTCGGAGGAGTGTTTGTGAGTGCTGTTGGGGAGGGGTTAAACTAATATGGCAGGGGGATGGGAACCTATGCAGGGAGACAGAGGGAAGTAGAATGGGGGCAGAAGCAAAAGACAGAAAGAAGAAAAGTAAAAATGGAGGGCAGAGAAACCCAAGGCAAAAAGAAAAAAGGGCCACATTACAGCAAAATCCTAAAGGGGCAAAGGGTGTTAAAAAGACAAGCCTGAAGGCTCTGTGCCTCAATGCAAGGAGTATTCGGAATAAGTGGACGAATTAACTGCGCAGATAGCAGTTAACGGATATGATGTAATTGGCATCACGGAGACATGGCTCCAGGGTGACCAAGGCTGGGAACTCAACATCCAGGGGTATTCAACAATTAGGAAGGATAGACAGAAAGGAAAAGGAGGTGGGGTGGCATTGCTGGTTAAAGAGGAAATTAATGCAATAGTAAGGAAGGACATTAGCTTGAATGATGTGGAATCTGTATGGGTTGAGCTACGGAATACCAAAGTAAAGAAAACGCGAGTGGGAGTTGTGTACAGACCACAAAACAGTAGTAATCAGGATGGGGACAGCATCAAACAAGAAATTAGGGATGCGTGCAATAACGGTACAGCAGTTATCATGGGCAACTTTAATCTACATATTCACTGGGCTAACCAAACTGGTAGCAATGCGGTGGAGGAGGATTTCTTGGCGTGTATTAGGGATGATTTTTGAGACCAATATGTCGAGGAACCAACTCGAGGGCTGGCCATCCTAGACTGGGTGATGTGTAACGAGAAAGGACTAATTAACAATATTGTTGTGCGAGGCCCCTTGGGGAAGAGTGACCATAACATGGTAGAATTCTTTATTAAGATGGAGAGTGACACAGTTAATTCAGAGACTAGGGTCCTGAACTTGGGGAAAGGTAACTTCGATGGTATGAGACGTGAATTGGCGAGAATAGACTGACGAGTCATACTTAATGGGTTGACGGTGGAGAGGCAATGGCAAACATTTAAAGATCACATGGATGAACTTCAACAATTGTACGTCCCTGTCTGGAGTAAAAATAAAACGGGGAAGATGGCTCAACCGTGGTTAAAAAGGAAATTAAGGACAGTGTTAAATCCAAGGAAGAGGTATATAAATTGGCCAGAAAAAGCAGCAAACCTGAGGACTGGGAGAATTTTATAATACAGCAGAGGAGGACAGAGGGTTTAATTATGAGGGGGAAAATAGAGTATGAGAGGAAGTTTGCTGGGAACATAAAAACTGACTGCAAAAACCTCTATAGATATGTGAAGAGAAAAAGATTAGTGAAAGCAAACGTAGGTCCCTTGCAGTCAGATTCAGGTGAATTTATAATGGGGAATAGAGAAATGGCGAATCAGTTAAACAAATACTTTGCTTCTGTTTTCACGAAGGAAGACACAAATAACCTTCCGGAAATACTAGGGGACCGAGGGTCGAGTGAGAAGGAGGAACTGACGAATATCCTTATAAAGCAGGAGATTGTGTTATGGAAATTGATGGGATTGAAGGCCGATAAATCCCCGGGGCCTGATAGGCTGCATCCCAGAGTACTTAAGGAAGTGGCCATAGAAATAGTGGATGCATTGATGATCATTTTCCAACAGTCGATCGACTCTGGATCAGTTCCTATGGACTGGAGGGTAGCTAATGTAACGCCATTGTTTAAAAAAGGAGGGAGAGAAAACGGGTAATTATAGACCGGTTAGCCTGACATCAGTAGTGGAGAAAATGTTGGAATCAATTATTAAAGATGAAATAGCAGCGCATTTGGAAAGCAGTGACAGGATCGGGCCAAGTTAGCATGGATTTATGAAAGGGAAATCATGCTCGACAAATCTTCTGGAATTTTTTGAGGATGTAACTAGTAGAGTGGACAAGGGAGAACCAATGGATGTGGTGAATTTGGACTTTCAAAAGGCTTTTGACATGGTCCCACACAAGAGATTGGTGTGCAAAATTGAAGCACATTGTATTGGGGGTAATATACTGACTTGGATAGAGAATTGGTTGGCAGACAGGAAGCAGAGAGTCGAGATAAACGGGTCCTTTTCAGAATGGCAGGCAGTGACTAGTTGAATGCCACAGGGTTCAGTGCTGGGATCCCAGCTCTTTACAATATAAATTAATGATTTAGATGAAGGAATTGAGTGTAATATCTCCAAGTTTGCAGATGACACTAAGCTGGGTGGCGGTGTGAGCTGTGAGGAGGACGCTAAAAAGCTGCAGGGTGACTTGGACAGGTTAGGTGAGTGGGCCAATGCATTGCAGATGCAGTATAATGTGGATAAATGTGAGGTTATCCACTTTGGGGGCAAAAACACAAAGGCAGATTATCTGAATGGCGGCAGATTAGGAAAGGGGGAGGTGCAACGAGACCTGGGTGTCATGGTTCATCAGTCATTGAAAGTTGGCATGCAGATACAGCAGGCGGTGAAGAAGGCAAATGGTATGTTGGCCTTCATAGCAAGGGGATTTGAGTATAGGAACAGGGAGGTCTTACTGCAGCTGTACAGGGCCTTGGTGAGGCCTCACCTGGAATATTGTGTTCAGTTTTGGTCTCCTAATCTGAGGAAGGACGTTCTTGCTATTGAGGGAGTGCAGCGAAGGTTCACCAAACTGATTCCCGGGATGGCGGGACTGACATATGAGGAGAGACTGGATCAACTGGGCCTTTATACACTGAAGTTTAGAAGGATGAGAGGGGATCTCATAGAAACTTACAAGATTTTGACGGGACTGGACAGGTTAGATGAGGGAAGAATGTTCCCGATGATGGGGCTGTCCAGAACCAGGGGACACATTTTAGGATAAGGGGTAGGCCATTTAGGACTGAGATGAGGAGAAACTTCTTCACTGAGAGAGTTGTTAGCCTGTGTAATTCCCTACCGCAGAGAGTTGTTGATGCCAGTTCATTGGATATATTCAAGAGGGAGTTAGATATGGCCCTTACGGCTAAAGGGATCAAGGGGTATGGAGAGAAAGCAGGAAAGGGATACTGAGGGAATGATCAGCCATGATCTTATTGAATGGTGGTGCAGGCTCGAAGGGCCGAATGGCCTAATCCTGCACCTATTTTCTCTGTTTCTATGTTAAGAGAAGGAACTGGATGACAAATAAGTGAGAACACAGTTCTTTCATCTCTGGGTCAAGTGGCTGAATCTAGCCCAGATGGATTGGCTCAAAGTCTCTCTCTGCTGGCTGCAAGGGTTCCATGTAAAATGAGTTTGAGCATAACTAATTCCACATTGGACAATGTGCCACCGCAAAATACTGCCAATAATTCAGCTTAATGTAGAAGTCCCAAAGAGGTTACAATGATCGCTAATATGGAAAAGAATTCACACTAGTACAATAGGGTTGCCCTTCTGAGGTTGGGTTAAGGTAAACTGTAAAGGCAGATGGGAGCCTGTTTTATACTTGTGCTTTGTGCTGACACTGAGTGCAATGGTGGAAAAAATATTGAAAATCTTAATTCTAATGTGCTTCACTTTGCCTTTTAAATATATTTATACAGTAACTTGCATTCATGTATTTGGCTTTCTTGAGCTTCTCTAACCTCAGAGACTGGGTCTCTATGGTTAGGTTATTATTCCCCTTTGCCAACACAAGATGGTACTGCAAATTTCACCTGTTAATTTATTCACAGAATTGTATGATATAAAACTTTATATTATTTTTAAGTATCTTATGCAAAACACAGAGCTTTAATCAGATTTTGCTAATATTTACCTTTGTTTAAGATGTTTAGTTTACATTTTTTACAAAAAAGGCTTCGCATGAACGCCCCCAAATTCACCAAGGACATTAATTGCCATTTTCAACACCTTACGTAGAATATATTTTCTTCCGGTAGGTATCTGAAATAAGGCACAGATTTTAACCATAAGCCAAAATGATCATATCCCACTGTTGTCAAAAGTCTTGCATAGTCTTCAACAAGAAGTCAAAAATTGAGTTCCAACTGGGGGGTTATCAGATAAAATTACATGTGTAAAGTAGTGGAAACCTACCAGAATTTGAGATTTCAGGGTTCACAGATCCATTTGTGTCTTTCTATACGTATCATTATCTATTGTTAATCTTGTAAGTCTTGCCCCATAGTAATCTATAATGTAACTTGAGCCATCTGCAGGTCCAACAATCTAGAGGGAGTTAAAAAAAAGGAAGACAGTCAATTCCAACAGTTTCATACCATTTACAAAAGATTATCCCATATATAGAACTCTCAACCTATGGCCTCATCCAGCTGTTTTTAAATCGATTAGCTAAATTTAATAGCAGGGCATCCATTTTGTGATGGACTACTTTGTATATTTCTTTTTCCAAAAATTATTTGTTTGTACTGGGGACATCTTGTTTTATATGCACTTCAAACAACCAAATCAGTTACAAGGGAGAAAATCATTACAATCATAAAAATTGACAGCACTGAAGGAAGCTATTTATTTGACCATCGCACCAATGTAGTGCAAGTACTTAACTGGAGTTATCTATTACAAACCCATCTCCCAGGTTGATGGTGATTCTTTAAATGGTGAGAAACTATTAAAGGTTGGTGTTCAGAGAAATTTAGGTGTCCTCGTACAGGAAACATAGAAAGTTAGTGTAAAGTCCTGTCCCCTCAGTACAAATTCACACGAGGCATATAGTGAAGTCAAGGTCACTCTGTACCTGCACCTTTATTTCACAGCTCTGGAATGCTGCACTTGCCTGAGACCTGTCCTTACATACCTGTCTCTTGCAAGTGCACCCCTGGTGGTAAGGTATGATGGTGGTTACAGGTCATATCTTATTACAGTCATGTATAGCATGTTAAGATACAGTTATATCTAATAATGTAAGATACATGACATCACCCTCCCCCAAGGTCTTATTGTCTTTATAGGTTCCGTCTCTCAGGTGGTCTACGCTCTCGCGTGGAGCGTCTGAGTTGTGGTTCAGTTGTTTGCCTTGGTGTCTGTTTTTCTTTGGGTGTGGTTGCTGGTATCTCGCCTGGGCTCTCTGTTTCGATTGGTGTGATTGTTGTTGACTCGCCTGGGCTGGCTGCCTCTGGTTCCGCAATGTTGTTGGTAAATCTGCTTTTGACTTGGTTTGCATGCCTCCGGCAGGTTTTGCCATTGTCCATTTGTACTACCAGTAGCCTGTTTCCATGCCCGTTACTGTCCCTGCAAGCCATTTGGGACCCCTGCCATAGTTTAGTACAAACACTTGGTCCCCTATCTCATTCCATCTCCCCCTCGAATTTCTGTCATGGTACTCAGTCAGCTTATGGCGCTTTGCTTCAACGATTTCGTGCATGTCGGGGAGGATTAATGAGAGTCTTGTTTTTAAAGTCCTTTTCATCAACAGTTGCGCGGGGGGTATCCCAGTCAGTGAGTGCGAACGAGATCTGTATGCCAGCAGCAGTCGCGACAAGCGACCCTGCAGCGTGGGACCTTGGATTTTAAGCATGCCTTGCTTAATGATTTGCACTGCTCTCTCCGCCTGGCCGTTGGAGGCCGGCTTGAACGGTGCCGTCTTGACGTGATTTATGCCGTAGTCAATTATCAAGACTTGAAATTCTGCGCTGGTGAAGCAAGGACCATTGTCACTGACCAATATGTCAGGGATTCCATGCGTTGCAAACATGGTTGCGAGGCTCTCCACAGTGGTGGAGGTTGTGCTCGAGTTTAAAATGGTGCATTTGATCCACTTTGAAAATGCATCTACAACTACGAGGAACATTTTGCCCATGAATGGGCCCGCATAGTCTACGTGCACCCGCGACCACGGTTTGGTAGGCCAGGGCCAGGGGCTCAGTGGAGCCTCCCTGGGGGCATTGCTGAGTTGGGCACAAATGGTGCACCTTCGGACGCAGAGCTCCAAGTCCACGTCAATACCAGGCCACCAGACGTGGGATCTGGCTATGGCCTTCATGAGAACGATCCATAAGAACATAAGAATTAGGAACAGGAGGAGGCCATCTAGCCTCTCGAGCCTGCTCCGCCATTCAACAAGATCATGGCTGATCTGGCCATGGACTCAGCTCCACTTACCCGCCCGCTCCCCATAACCCTTAATTCCCTTATTGGTTAAAAATCTATCTATCTGTGACTTGAATACATTCAATGAGCTAGCCTCAACTGCTTCCTTGGGCAGAGAATTCCACAAATTCACAACCCTCTGGGAGAAGAAATTCCTTCTCAGCTCGGTTTTAAATTGGCTCCCCCGTATTTTGAGTTTGTGCCCCCTAGTACGAGTCTCCGGGTGCTCGCGGTGGAGCTCCCGGACAAATGCCTCTCTGCCTCGCAGAGGCATGACTACTCGGATGCTCCACATCAGGCAGTCTGCTTGTAGTGATAGCTCCTCGGGGCAGGCATCGCGAGCCTCTGCCCAGTCACCGGTTAGGACACATCTTTTTACTAAGGATAACGTGGGGTCACTGGCCGTCCAGGCTCTGATTTGGCGAGTCGTCATGGACGAACCTGTGGACTCAAAGGCATTGATTGCCATGACTATCTCACAGTCCTGTTCGTCAGACCCTTCCTTGGTCGCCAGGGGTTGCCAGCTGAGCGCGTCGGCACAGTTGTCTCTGCCTGGTCTGTACCTTATGGTATAGTCGTAGGACGCCAGCATGAGGGCCCACCGTTGAATTCGCGCCGAGGCATTGGCGTTTATTGCCTTACTCTTGGATAGGAAGGACGTGAGGGGCTTGTGGTCGGTTTCTAACGCGAACTTGGCCCCGAAAAGGTATTGGTGCATCTTTTTGACACCGTACACGCACGCGAGCGCCTCCTTCTCTACCATTCCGTACCCGCACTCCGCCCGCGAAAGTGACCTGGAGGCATAAGCTATGGGTTGTAATTTGCCCGCAGTATTGACATGTTGCAAAACGCACCCGACCCCATACGCTGACGCATCTCATGTGAGAACTAGCTTTTTACCTGGGTCAAAGAAAGTCAAAACACTGTTGGAACACAGAAGGTTGCGTGCCTCATTGAAGGCGCGTTCCTGGGCGTCCCCCCAAAACCAATCGCACCCCTTCCTGAGTAGCACATGGAGAGGCTCCAGCAGCGTGCTTAAGTTCTGCATAAAGTTCCCAAAGTAATTGAGTAGCCCGAGAAAGGCACGCAGTTCTGAGACATTCCGGGGCCTGGGTGCCAGGCAAATTGCTTCTGTTTTGGACTCTGTTGGGCGGATTCCATCAGCAGCAATCCTTCTGCCCAAAAATTCAACCTCGGGTGCGAGAAACAGGCACTTGGATTTCTTGACTCATAGGCTTAACCGATCCAATCGCTTTAGTACTTCCTCCAAATTACGGAGATGGGAGTCGGTCGGTGTCCCTGCCCGTGATAAGTATGTCATCTTGAAATACAACCGTCCCCGGGATGGACTTGAGCAGACTCTCCATGTTGCGCTGGAATATGGCAGCTGCCGACCTGATGCCGAATGGGCATCGATTGTACATGAAAAGGCCTCGATGTGTGTTGATGGTGGTGAGTAGCTTGGATTCCTCAGTCAATTCTTGCGTCATATACGCAGATGTGAGGTCTAATTTTGAGAAAAGTTTACCTCCAGCCAATGTGACAAATAAGTCCTCCGCTCTTGGCAGTGGGTACTGGTCCTGTAGGGAGACTCTGTTTATGGTAGATTTGTAGTCCCCACAGATTCGTACGGATCCATCAGGCTTCATGACTGGGACTTGCCCAGTCGCTAAATTCCACAGGTGATATAATGTCTTCCCGCAGAAGCCTGTCTAGTTCGTGTTCAATCTTTTCCCTCATCACATAGGGTACAGCTCTGGCCTTGTGATGGACCGGTCTAGCATCCTGTGTGATGTAGATTTTGACTTTGGCCCCTTTGAAAGTGCCCACAACTAGCTGAAAGAGATGTTCAAATCGCTTTATAACTGTTGAGCAGGAGGTCCATTCCTCTAATGACATGGCATGGACATCATCCCATTTCCAGTTTAGTTTTGCCAGCCAGCTTCTCCCCAGCAGTGCTGGGGGGTCAACGGAGACAGTCCAGAGGGGAAGTCGGTTCACTGTCTCTTTGTGTGTGACAGAGAGCATGGCGCTGCCGAGGACTGGTATGATTTCTTTGGTATAGGTCCTTAGTTTGGTGTCGACCCTTGAGTTTTGGTCTGTCTCTTTTATGCGGCCACAGTTGTTCAAATTGTTGAGCGCCCATGAGAGATTGACTCGCTTCCGTATCCAGCTCCATGTTGACAGATATCCCGTTGAGTAGGACCCTCATCATTATAGGAGGCGTCCTGTTGTAGGAGCAGCGGCCATTGATCGTGTTGACCCGCTGTACATCGGTGTCCCAGGTACTGTCCCCACCATCTTCTGGTCTGCTTTCCGACCCATCCGATTCGTATACCAGCCGAGCTGCCGCTTTTTTGCACATGCGGGTCAAATGCCCTGTATATTCACAATTTCTGCAAACAGCCTGCTGAAATCGACATCCCCTTGACGACTGCCCACCCCCACACCTCCAGCACAGACCTGTTCCATTGTTCAAAGTGTTTCCAAAGAATGAGCTGCGTCTGGCTGATCTCTCTTGAGCTTCTCTCAGTTTGTAGTTGATTGCTCGCATTGTGGGTTGATGAGGTGTGAACGGCCGTTCATGTGGCCCTTGATGGCTTCTGCCTGCTGTCGAGAACCTGTTCTCCCGGTTTTGTCTGTGTGTGGGGGTAGCACCTTGTTTAGTGCTGTGGACTTCTTGTTCCGATATTTCGTTAGTTGTCATACCTGCATTGTAAATCAACCTCGTTTCTTCTTCCCCTACCAAGAATGTCTGTGCAACCAGTGCTGCTGCCTCTAAGGTCAGGTTCTTGGTCTCTATGAGCTTTCGGAATATGCCTGCGTGGCCTATTCCTTCAATGAAAAAGTCTCTCAGCATTTCTCTCCTCAGTTCATCGGAGAACTCACATAAACTAGCCAACCTCCGAAGTTCCGCCACAAAGTCGGGTATGCTCTGGCCCACACAGCATCTGTAGTTGTAGAACCTGTGTCTGGCCATGTGTAGGCTGCTCGCTGGCTTCAGGTGGTCTCTTACCAGTGTGCTCAATTCTTCAAACGACTTGCTTGCTGGTTTCTCGGGTGCCAACAGATCCTTCATTAAAGCGTATGTTTTCGAGCCACAGCTGGTCAAGAGATGGGCTCTTCACTTGTCTGCCTTATCGTCGCCCAACCAGTCTTTGGTTACAAAGCTTTGCTGGAGCCTTTCTATAAAGTCCTCCAAATTGTCTCCCGCATTGTACTTTTCATCTGATCCGTTGTTTGCCATTCTGTGGATTTTGTAATCCCGTAACTCGTCACCACTGTAAAGTCCTGTCCCCTCAGTACAGATTCACACGAGGCATATAGTGAAGTCAAGGTCACCACCTTTATTTCACAGCTCTGGAATGCTGCACTTGCCTGAGACCTGTCCTTATATACCTGTCTCTTGCAAGTGCACCCCTGGTGGTAAGGTATGCTGGTGGTTACAGGTCATATCTTATTACAGTCATGTATAGCATGTTAGGATACAGTTATATATAATAATGTAAGATACATGACAGTTAGCATGCAGGTACAGCAATCAATTAGGAAGACAAATGGCATGTTGGCCTTTATTGCAAGGGGGTTGGAGTATAAGAGTAAACAAGTCTTACTGCAATTGGATAGGACTTTGGTAAGACCACACCTGGAGTACTGTGCACAGTGCTGGTCTCCTTCTCTGAGGAAGGATTGATCCCTGGGACAAGAGGATTGTCCGATGAGGAGAGACTGAGCCTATACTCCCTGGAATTTAGAGGAATGAGAGGTGATCTCATTGAAACATACAAGATACTGACGGGAATTGACAGGGTAGATGCTGAGAGGTTATTCCCTCTGGCTAAAGAGTCTAAAACTAGGGAGCATTGTCTCAGGATAACAGGTTGGCCATTTAAGATTGAAATGAGGAGGAATTTCTACACTCAGTAGGTTGTGAATCTTTGAAATTCATCTGTGGATGCTGCGTCATTGAGTATATTCAAGGCTGAGATAGATAGATTTTGGACTCTAGGGGAATCAAAGGATATGGGGAGGCGGGAAAGTGGAGTTGAGGTTAAAGATCAGCCATGAATTTATTGAATGGCGGAGCAGGCTCAAAGGCCAATATGGCCTACACCTGCTCCTAATTCTTATGTTAACCATCACTTAGTTTGGATGAAATTCTGTCGTTGGCTTCACTGTTTACTACTGCAATCCCTAACGTAAGTCAGTGCCTTTTTCGTATTCCAAGTGTCCTTTCAGCAGATATGCACCATCCTAATATTCTTTTATATTCTTTTACAAATATTTATCAAATTCTCTTTTCAATCGACGCTCTAGTCTCCATCTCAATAATCGCTTATGTAAATGACTCCATGTCTAATAACCCTTTGTGTGACATAATGCATCTAATTTCATATTAAAACAATTTGAATCTCAGGTCTTCAAAATAATAAACGTTGGTATTAAAATACTATATCTGTATAATTCCAACATTCTATCCAGTAAAGCAATTTATTTTTAAAATGTGTTTTGTTACTCAATAGTCTAAGGAATAAATATCCTTACAATAAACGCACTGGCCATATTAATTCAAAAAACAGTACAGCACAACAAACTGGATTGTGATGCAGATTAGAATACTGTTATTTTCACTCAATGAAGGTGAGATTTGGTTCGAATCATTAAGGTGATGCAATTCTATAGTAAGGCATATATACAGAGTAACAATCATGATCAGATTCCCTTCGTTCAATCAGTAAAACTTATCTTAACATAATATATTTTTTTAATAGATAAGGTACACTACCCCACTTCAGTGGGTTATCTTCTCCAACTTCAGCAGACTGATTGCTCTGCATCGTGCCATGCATGGCAATACCTCCCTACAAACTCCAGTCTTTTGCTACTTGACTCTGTGTGGCATCCTCCTTCCAAAAGTCAGACTGCTATTTATGTGTCTGACATTCTGCTTAATTTCTTGACTATTCAGTCAGAAAGAGATGAAATTCCTTCTAACACAATGGATGTGAGGGGTTTATCAATTGCAGAGACAAGCCACCTAATTGCTTATTATTTACACTTTATGAGAAAATAACATCAAAGCCAGATTATTGGAATTGTAACTACTTATCGACTGCGACCTTTTTATTTATTTACAGTAACACACTATGCTTTTAAAACATATTTTAAGTAACATTTTTTTCCAAATCCTCTCTGTAAAAAACTGGTTAAGAAGTCCTATGATGTTGCATCTTATCAACCCTGAAATCATGCTTATGAATGTACATTGCAGATTTTCCATGGCTCCAATATTCTTTTATAATGGGTGCCCAAAACTGCACACAGTAGTTCAATTGTGACCTAAGCAGTGTTTAGTACCGATTTATCATCTGTCCTTGTATGTAAAACCCAGAATCGCCTTTGACCTTTTACAGGTATTTCCACCTTTAATTCTGCTTTAAAACATCTACTTCTCTGCACCATGAATGTCTCCTCAGTCGATAATACCAAGAGGGACCATCAACAATGTTGGAAAAAGTTCATGTAAAGTGTATACAATCCCATGTACCTAAAAAGCCAAATGTGAACTTATGTAGTAGTTTTATTTCTAAATTTGACAGAATTAATTAACAGTATACATTTCTACAACCATATTTCTTAGCTCTAAATTCGGCCAGAAATGTGGTCAGTAAAATAAAATTGCAGTGGCTCACCCAAATTCCTGGTGGCCAACCACAGGACCAGACCCTATTTTTAATGGTTAACAATAAAAATTACATTGAAGTTGTGTACGGAGGAGGAGAAAAGGATACATTTTGCACAGCTACTTTGGAAGTTGGATAATGAATTGCATTGAGATAAAAATTACAAATACTGGAAGTATGAAATAAAAACAGAAAATGTTGATCAAGGCCTCATCCAAAACATTTCTCTTTCAGGTGCTGACTGATCAGCATTTTCCAGCATTTTTTATTTTAAAATCATCTCATTTACTTGAGCTAGTTTTGTGTAATATAAAAACATGGGTCTAGAAATTCAGGTATTAGAGAGTTCGCCCGATTTTGGGCGATAATCATGGAGATTTTATTTTAGTGCCGGGTTAGCATTATCGCTGGAAGTAGCAAAATTCGGCAAACGGCGACTGCCGACAGTGCTAAATCCGGCCTTGCACGATGGAATTTGTGCGCTGGAGTCGAAACTTGCGATGAAATAAAAACGGACCTTCTGCGCATGCGCAAATTTTTTTTCTCCAATTTTTTTCCTTCTTCCCGCGATTCTGGTCAATTGTCAGCGCATACGCAGTACATCCAGGGCTGAAGCAGATACTTTTCACAGACCAAGCAACCATGATGGAAGGGGACTCAAGCAGGCAGAAAGCTCAAAAGTTTAGCTATGAATCAAATGAGGCCCTGATTTCAGCTATGCAAGCCAGATGGGGGGGAATTTAATAGGAGAGGTGCTGGCAAACCCGTTCCAGCTGTGCGAAGGCGATTGTGGACCAGCATGCTCCTCAGTCGATAATACCAAGAGGGACCATCAACAATATAGGAAAAAGTTCAATGACCATTGCAGGGTCGTAAGAATAAGTAATATTTTTATTCATGCACTCCTTCATTACTTAAATTGTAAATCTGACACATGTTGGTATAAGTAGGCTTAATGTTGCACCTTATTTGCCATGAATGATCATTACACATTAGTAAGACTACTTTTAGACATTTTAAAAGATGTTTCTGTACTTCGATGTCTTCCTCATGAACCACGTGCAACTACCAGGGCCATTAAACAGAGGACTGTATTAAATGCACACAGGATGGTATAAATGCTTTGATGGTTATCTGTGTGTTCTACAAGAGCAGATGGACCCTCTGGTAAACATTCCAATTGGCATCTTTGCAAGTAAAGTTGTCACATAACTGCCGGGAGCAGCGACAGTAGTCCACCCCGGGCACTGTTGTTAACGGACTTGGAGGAACACGTGGCATCTCTGATTGGTGCCTTAGGGAGGTCAACTAGCCAACGGGGTGCTGATCTCGTTCGAAATTGAGAATAAGCACTGCAAAATCCCCAGACAGCATTGGGGCAATGTGATGCAGTGTCTGTGAACTAGGGTTGGGGCAATGTGATGCTGTGTCTGTGGGCTAGGGTTGGGGCAATGTCATGCAGTGTCTGTGGGCTACATATAATGCAGTAGCACCAATCCTTTAAATGAGCCTGTGTTATGTGACCTTCCTCATGTCACCCTGTCCCCTCCCCTGCTACTAACCACTCGTCTGTTGTTTTCTATTTCCCGCTGAGGAGGCGCCAAATCCACCAATGGAAGCCTCCACCTCAGCCCATTGTGTGGGTTGCAAGAGGGGCACCACAAAGACACCAAGGTTGAGGAACCTCCATGGGAGGAGGAAACTCAGGAAGCTATGCCAGGGGGGTGGGCCATGCAATTGACACCTCTTTTACCTGCGGCAGCCAGTAGCTCTGAAAAGGAAGACACATGCCCGGGCTTTCCCCAATCCGAGGCCCCGGGTCCAAGTGGTGTGCAGCTACGCACTCCTAATGTTGAATCCCGTATGCCAACTCTCAGGCGGATGAGTCGGCAAAGCTGACAGACAGGCAGACACACACCTGGACACGGTGGGACTGTCCAAGGAGAGCATCCAGCTTAGCCGACAGCTCCTGGAGGTTGCTTTTCCCGCAAGCATTGCAGCAGCACTATAGGCAGACACGAGGGAGGGCATGTCTCAGATTGTTGCGGCTGTCAATGACCACACCCAATTGATGGTCTCGATATTTGACACTGCAGTCCCCAGTGTCACAGCAACCAAACCCACATCACCTGCGAGTAGCGAGACCAAGCAAGAGGCTCGCCACTTAGAAGCCGGACCTTCCATACCCCAAGCTTCTCCAGGAGATCCACACATGCCATTGTCTATCCCCCTTTTAGAGGAGGATTCTGGCCGTGTTATTGGACAACGTCTTGGTACCACCTTGGGTACAGTCATGGTGTGAGGGAGGGGGGTTAGGATGAGGCGGAGGCGAGGGAGCAAGACTGGAAAACTGCAAATGTAACGCCCCTATTTAAAAAAGGAGACTGACAAAAAGCAGGAAACTATAGCCCAGTTAGCCTAACATCTATGGTTGGGAAAATGCTGGAGTCCTTTATTAAAGAAGCAGTAGCAGGACATTTGAAAAAGCAAAATTCGGTCAGGCAGAGTCAGCATGGATTTATGAAGGGGAAGTCATGTTTAACAAATTTGCTGGAGTTCTTTGAGGATGTAACAAACAGGGTGGATAAAGGGGAACCAGTGGATGTGGTGTATTTGGACTTCCAGAAGGCACTTGACAAGGTGCCACATAAAAGGTTACTGCACAAGATAAAAGTTCACGGGTTGGGGGTAATATATTAGCATGGATAGAGGATTGGCTAACTAACAGAGAACAGAGAGTCGGGATAAATGGTTCATTCTCTGGTTGGCAACCAGTAACTAGTGGGGTGCCGTAGGGATCAGTGCTGGGACCCCAACTATTTACAATCTATATTAACGACTTGGAAGAAGGGACTGAACGTAATGTAGTTTGCTGACAATACAAAGATGGGAGGAAAAGCAATGTGTGAGGAAGACACACAAAATCTTCAAAAGGACATAGACAGGCTAAGTGAGTGGGCAAAAATTTGGCAGATGGAGTATAATGTCGAAAAGTGTGAGGTCATGCACTTTGGCAGAAAAAAAATCAAAGAGTAAGTTATTATTGAAATGGAGAAAGATTGCAAAGAGCCTCAGTACAGCAGGAGCTGGGGGTACTTGTGAATGAAACACAAAAGGCTAGTATGCAGGTACAGCAAGTGATCAGGAAGGCCAATGGTATCTTGGTCTTTATTGCAAAGGGGATGGAGTATAAAAGCAGGGAAGTCTTGTTACAGCTATATAAGGTATTGGTGAGGCCACACCTGGAATATTGCATGCAGTTTTGGTTTCCCTATTTACGAAAGGATATACTTGCTTTGGAGGCAGTTCAGAGGAGGTTCACTAGATTGATTCCAGGGATGAGGGGGTTGACTTATGAGGAAAGGTTGAGTAGGTTGGGCCTCCACTCATTGGAATTCAAAAGAATGAGAGGTAATCTTATCGAAATGTATAAGATTATGAGGGGCCTTGACAAGGTGGATACAGAGAGCATATTTCCACTGAGAACTAGAGGGCATGATCTTAGAATAAGGGGCCGCCCACTTAAAACAAAGATGAGGAGAAATTTCTTCTCTCAGAGGGTTGTAAATCTGTGGAATTCGCTGCCTCAGAGCTGTGGAAGCTGGGGCATTAAAACAATTTAAGACAGAAATAGACAGTTTCTTGAGCGATAAGGGGATAAGGGGTCATGGGGAGCGGGCAGGGAAGTGGAGCCAAGTCCATGATCAGATCAGCCATGATCTTATTGAATGGCGGAGCAGGCTCGAGGGGCCGTATGGCCTACTCCTGTACCTATTTCTTATATTCTTATGAGATGGGGCTGCAGGTAAAAGATATTCGGTGCAGGGATTGTTCTTTCATTATTTTGTTGTTGTTTTGTTGCTGTTGCTATTTTCTAAAAGTTTCACAATTCTGTTGTTATTAAAAGTTCACAAAAATGTTTAAATGTTATTCCAGTTTGCAAATTGTGTTTACAATATTTAATACATCTTATTCAAGTTACTGTATGTTAAATACATTCTTTTGTTCACCTTAACCGTTCCTGTGTAGTGTCTCATTTGCAGAATAAGAGGGGAAATAGTCAACATGGTGGGACAGAGTGGGCAGACAACGGTGAAACGTGCCGTTCACTCTTCAAGCAAAGCGATGAATTATGAGCTGCTGATATAAGGCTTTTGTAGTGGCAAAAGCTCCACGAGGTCTCCCCTTTGATAGTGGGATGGGTTCATCGCCAGGCTCCTCATCCTTCTCCTCCTCGTGGCCCTCCCTACCCCCCCCCCAACCCGGTCCTGCAGTTCCTAGAGGTAAATCCTGTCCCCTCATGATGGTTAAGTTGTGTAGCATGCAGCATACCACAATGAACTCAGAGACCTGCTGAGAGTAGTATTGCAGGCTGCCTCTAGAGTGGTCCAGGCATCGGAAGCGCTGCCTGAGCACTCCAAATAGCTGTCATTGTAGTGATACTCGGCTTGTGTCTGAGGGTTCCAGAGGGGGGTCATGAGCCAGGTGGCAAGGCCATAACCTTTGTCCCCCCCAGCATCCAGCTCTGGTCTTGTGGCTGACGCTTAAACAGGTGTGAAACACTGCTCTCACACAAGATGAAAGTATCATAGATGCTCCACGGAAATTGTGCATTTACTGCCATGATGCGCTGAGTATGGTCGCAGATGATCTGTCCATTCAGGGATTGGAATCCCTTTCGGTTTCGGTAAACCTCTGGATCCTCCATAGGTGCTCGCAGGGAGATGTGTGTACAATCAATGGCAGCCTGAACCTTGGAGAAGCCAACAAAATGTGGAAAACCTACAGCCCTCTCATTCTGTGCGTCCTTGGTCATTAGGAACTTTAAAAGGCCATCCTGCGTGCGTACAGTGCAGTAGTCACCTGGCGAATGCAGCGATGTGTAGCGTGCTGCGAGATGTAGCATATGTCCCCTGCTGATGCCTGAAAGGAGCCGGAGGCATAGAAGGCAAGTGCCGCAGTCACCTTCACCTTGACAAGCAGTACAGTCCTGATGCTGCTGGTAGGCTGAAGGCCTGTCTTTACCAGCTGGCATATCTCTGTGACCATCTCTTCTCGGAAGCGCAGCCTTCGAACGCACTGTGCGTCAGACAGCTGCAGGTATGAGCGGTGTTCCCTGTAAACTTGTGTTCCCTGTACACCTGCGAGCTCTTTGATTACACTCAAAATGCACTTGAATAAACCTTCTTTCAGCTCGATGCTGCATAGAAAAAGCAGCCAGGAATAATGGCAGAGATATTCTAGCCCCCATTCTTTTAAATGTCCTTAAATATCCTTAAAAACAAACTATGAACTAACTTAAAACTCCAAGTTAAAACGCAGCCTTCCCTCCAAATCCTTTTATGCAATTAACTTTTGCTCCGTTTTTCAAGATGGCGACGTTAGCACCGAAGTGCATCGTGGGTCCGACCTGGTAAGTCTTGATTTTCTTGGACATGTTTTTAGACCGGCGATAAAAATGGCAATATCGGTGAATTTTCCGCCCCTGGTGATAGCGTAGCGTTGCACGCCGATTGACGTCATAAAAACGGCAAAAAAAAACAGTCCGCCGATAATTTTTAGCGCTGGCGCAAAACCGCCGCCGAATTTTCCGCTCGGGCACTAAATTTTGTGCAACTTGTTCAGCGCCAAAAAAAATTACTTTTTCAGCTAAAAGTAATCCAGCTAAACGGCACAAACCTGCTGAATTTCCAGCCCTTGATTTGTAATTTTTATAAAATTAGAATTCACTGAATGATGCCACTTTAGTTGCTGGACAGTAGCTGTTAACTAGACTAGATAATGTACTTTAATTGTTTCTCACATTGTGTTTAATGTCAGAACTCTGATTCAAAATGGCGATCAGTTTTACACATACAATTCAGTGAAGTAGATTTACTGGCTATACAAATTACAAATCACAATGTTAGAAAAACTCTCATGATTGTTTTCTTTTCCTTTACTTTCCCTTTCCCATACCGCAAAAAAGACCATTGGGATTAATAAATAAACAATGCAATATGTTCCATACACGAACAGGTATCTATAATTTTTACAAATAAACTGGGCCAAGTAAATGTTATTTTTTTCTGATGGGGAGTGGGGTGGGGAAGAAAGAGACAACATTTGTTGCCGATTCACATTTTGTTTTGAAAAGCAGACAAATAGAGCAAAATTTTGGAGTTGTACCCAACAAGTGTACCTGTTGTCTAGCCTAATCGCAATGAAATCATCCCTTTAAAACCTATTAGTTTAAATGCACTGGCACAGGAATGGTCACTGGTCCAGAGTTAGCAGTCCTGTATTTAAAAGGAATCAATGTGTCTTTTCTTGGGGAAATTGTTGTAATCAGTGGTAACTAAACCCAATCCTGCTCCAACCACCACTCCCCAAAATGACAAAAGACAATTCTGTGTCATGCTTAAGTCACTCAACAGAGCAATACATCTTATGACCAGTTCCTGTTCGAAAGGGTAGGTGAATATTAAAATTCGTCAAAATTACCACCATCCAGGTGGCTCTTAAATAAAGGTCACTATAACATAATTTGGTAAAAAAAAATAGACTAAGACGTGAACTATGACATGGTTTATTGTTACACACAATATAAATGCATGGAGGCAGCTGGTGCATCCAACTCATTGTCTGTTTAATACGCTGCTATTACCAACCAGGCTGGCTTACTACAGTAGGGACATCACACCACTGCTTGCTAGAAGGGGAAAGAAGTTTTAAAAAATAATTATATCTGTATATATGAGCACTCTTAATTCAAAGTCTGATCATTTAATTTTGAACACCAAATTCCCACTTTAGTGTGTTAGTTACATTGCATAATTCAATGATTGGATAACTGAATTTTTTTAGTGCACGAAATAATTTCGAAGTAGACTCTCTAATTGTCATCTGTGTTTACAGTTGATAACCAGTGACAAAATCTCAGCATGCCAGAATTTACAGTGCACAACTTAGCACTTTCTACGTATCTTTCTTACCACAAACTGCATTGATACTTTAGAATAACATTTACAAAGAAAGACTTGAAAAACAGTTTATTTTAACTTTTGACAAACCAAAGTTTGCAGTTGCTCTGATAGACTTAAGTCACGTTTTTCTTTTTATGATGAAATATCTGGACACATTATTGCAGTGTGGGAAACTTTCCACAGCAGTCACAGCTGGTTCACATCTAAAAGCAGTGTTCTTAAGCCACAGTGCTCACTTTTATCCTTGTAAAAAAAAACTTTCAATGTTGGCTATAACTTTGCTCCACCCAAACCTTCATGGCATTAGTAATTGAGAAGGCAAAACTAAAAATCCATACGTTTCATCAGATCAGTAGATAAATGTTTGCACAGCTGTGCTTTTCATTCTTCACTTTCTAACTTTACATAAGGAAGGAGGCACATTATTGTACACTGTGCAATAATTCTAAGTATTTTGCAGATCAGTGAGCCGAGAGATGGAATTTAAAAAAAGAAATTTTTTAAAGTGACCAATTTAGATATTTTTCTTCTGAAGCTCAGTTCCAAAGAAGGACCCTCAGGAAAGAACCGTTTCAACAACAACTTGTATTTATATAGCGTCTTTAATATAGTAAAACATCCCAAGGCACTGCACAGGAACATTATCAAAAACAATCTGACACCTAGTCACATAAGGAAATATTAGGGCAAATGACCTAAAGCTTGGTCAAAGAGGTAGGTTTTAAGGAGGAAAGAGGGACGGAAGGGTTTAAGGAAGGGAATTCCAGAGCTCAGGGCCTCAGCAACTGAAGGCATGGCCACCAATGGTGGAGTGATTAAAATCGGGGATGTGCAAGAGACCAGAATTGGAGGAGTGCAGAGATCTCGGAGGATTGCAGGGCTGAAGGAGGTTACAGAAATAGGGAGGGATGAGACCATGGAGTAATTTGAAAACAAGGATGAGAATTTTAAAACAGACAGCCAATCGGGAGCTTAACTGGGAATGAATGTTGGTCAGTGAGCACAGGGGTGATGGGTGAATGGAATTTGGTGAGAGTTAGGACCTTACAGAGGGTGGAAGATGGGCCATCTAGGAGTGTGTTGGACTAGTCAAGTCCAGAAATAACAAAGGCATGGCTGAGGGTTTCAGCAGCAGATGAGCTGAGGCAGAGGTGGAGTCGGGCGATGTTACAGAGGTGGCAATAGATGGTCTTAGCGATGGTTTGGATATGTGGTCGGAAGCTCAACCCAGGGTCAAATACGACACCAAGGTTGTGAACAGTCTGGTTCAACCTCAGACAGTTGTCAGGGAGAGGGATGGAGTTAATGGCTAGCGAACGGAATTTCTGGAGGAGACCGATAAAAATGGCTTCGGTCTTCCCAATATTTAGTTGGAGGACATTTTTGCTCATCCAGTATCAGATGTCGGACAAGAAGTCAGACAATTTAGAGACAGTGGAGATGTTGAGAGAATTGGTGGTGAGCAATGTTCCCCATAATTTTTTTTTTGGAGGGGGGGGGCGCACAACCCCTTCAAAAGTCTGTGCATGCGTGTTTTTATCAAATTTAAAAGCCAGCTTACTGACTGCACAGGACTGTGGAGTGCGGTGTGGTCGCGCAGCTTAAAGGGAACATTGATATTGAGGTAGAGCTGGGTGTCATCAACATACATGTGGAAACTGATGCTGCGGTTCCAGAGGATGTCGCCGAGGGGCAGCATGTAGATGAGAAATAGGAGGGAGCCAATGATAGATCCTTGGGGGACACCAGAGGTAACAGTGCGGGAGCAGGAAGAGAAGCCATTGCAGGTGATCTCTGGCTACGACTGAATAGATAAGAATGGAACCAGGCAACTGTAGTCCAATGTTCCTTGAATTTTTTTGGGTGCGCGGCCCATTCAAAAGACCGCACATGCATGGCTTTTCATATTTAAACGCCGGTGAGCCAACTGCGCGGGAGCTGCAGTCCACCTAGCTGGATGACAGAAGAGAGGGGTTAGAGGAGGATGATATGGTCAACTGTGTCAAAGGTTGCAGATAGGTTGAGAATTGCAGAATTGCGGTCCTGTGCAGTTGCGGAATTGGAACTTAAGGTGGATTCACTCTGGAGCATCCATAATGCTGAGAATAACGTGAATAGCACGTTTAGTGAGTTGGTCTTGCCGCAGGTAAAGGGTCCACAGCCAGATAGGGAATGGAAGACCAACAGGAAGAGCAATGCAAGGAAGGTAGTGCAGGGATTCCCTGCGGTCATCCCACTGCAAAACAGATACACCGCTTTGAGTACTGTTGAGGGGAATGACTCATCAGGGGGGAGCAACAGCAACCAAGTTCATGGCACCGTGGCTGGCTCTGCTGCACAGGAGGGCAGGAAAAAGAGTGGGAGAGCGATAGTGATAGGGGATTCAATTGTAAGGGGAATAGATAGGCATTTCTGCGGCCGCAACCGAGACTCCAGGATGGTATGTTGCCTCCCTGGTGTAAGGGTCAAGGATGTCTCGGAGTGGGTGCAGGACATTCTGAAAAGGGAGGGTGAACAGCCAGTTGTCATGGTGCACATTGGTACCAACGATATAGGTAAAAAACGGGATGAGGTCCTACGGGGCGAATTTAAGGAGCTAGGAGCTAAATTAAAAAGTAGGACCTCAAAAGTAGTAATCTCGGGATTGTTACCAGTGCCACGTGCTAGTCAGAGTAGGAAGCGCAGGATAGCTCAGATGAATACGTGGCTTGAGCAGTGGTGCAGCAGGGAGGGATTCAAATTCCTGGGGCATTGGAACCGGTTCTGGGGGAGGTGGGACCAGTACAAACCAGACGGTCTGCACCTAGGAAGGACCAGAACCAATGTCCTAGGGGGGAGTGTTTGCTAGTGCTGTTGGGGAGGAGTTAAACTAATATGGCAGGGGGATGGGAACCAATGAAGGGAGACAGAGGGAAACAAAATGGAGGCAGAAGCAAAAGACAGAAAGGAAATGAGTAAAAGTGGAAGGCAGAGAAACCCAAGGCAAAAAACAAAAAGGGCCACTTTGCAGCAAAATTCTAAAGGGTCAAAGTGTGTTAAAAAGGAAAGCCTGAAGGCTCTGTGCCTCAATGCGAGGAGTATTCGGAATAAGGTGGACGAATTAACTGTGCACATAGCAGTTAACGGATACGATGTGGTTGGCATCACGGAGACATGGCTCCAGGGTGACCAGGGCTGGGAACTCAACATCCAAGCGTATTCAACATTTAGGAAGGATAGACAGAAAGGAAAAGGAGGCGGGGTGGCGTTGCTGGTTAAAGAGGAAATTAGTGCAATTGTAAGGAAAGACATTAGCTTGGATGATGTGGAATCAGTATGGGTGGAGCTACAGAATACCAAAGGGCAGAAAATGCTAGTGGGAGTTGTATATAGACCTCCAAACAGTAGTAGTGATGTTGAAACAGGAAATAAGGGGGGCATGCAATAAAGGTACAGCAGTTATCATGGGTGACTTTAATATGCATATAGATTGGGCTAACCAAACTGGAAACAATACGGTGGAGGAGGATTTCCTGGAGTGCATAAGGGATGGTTTTCTAGACCAATATGTCGAGGAACCAACTAGGGGGGAGGTCATCTTAGGCTGGGTGTTGTGTAATGAGAGAGGATTAATTAGCTATCTCGTTGTGCGAGGCCCCTTGGGGAAGAGTGACCACAATATGGTGGAATTCTACATCAGGATGGAAAATGAAACAGTTAATTCAGATACCATGGTCCAGAACTTAAAGAAGGGTAACTTTGAAGGTATGAAGCGTGAATTGGCTAGGATAGATTGGCGAATGATACTTAAGGTGTTGACAGTGGATGGGCAATAGGAGACATTTAGAGACCACATGGATGAACTACAACAATTGTACATTCCTGTCTGGCGTAAAAATAAAAAAGGGAAGGTGGCTCAACCGTGGCTATCAAGGGAAATCAGGGATAGTATTAAAGCCAAGGAAGTGGCATACAAATTGCAGCGAACCCGCGGACTGGGAGAAATTTAGAACTCAGCAGAGGAGGACAAAGGGTTTGATTAGAGCAGGGAAAATAGAGTACGAGAGGAAGCTTGCAGGGAACATTAAGACGGACTGCAAAAGCTTCTATAGATATGTAAAGAGAAAAAGGTTAGTAAAGACAAACGTAGGTCCCCTGCAGTCAGAATCAGGGGAAGTCATAATAGGGAACAAAGAAATGGCAGACCAATTGAACAAGTACTTTGGTTCGGTATTCACCAAGGAGGACACAAACAACCTTCCGGATATAAAAGGGTCAGAGGGTCCAGTAAGGAGGAACTGAGGGAAATCCTTATTAGTCGGGAAATTGTGTTGGGGAAATTGATGGGATTGAAGGCCGATAAATCCCCAGGGCCTGATGGTCTGCATCCCAGAGTACTTAAGGAAGTGGCCTTGGAAATAGTGGATGCATTGACAGTCATTTTCCAACATTCCATTGACTCTGGATCAGTTCCTATCGAGTGGAGGGTAGCCAATGTAACCCCACTTTTTAAAAAAGGAGGGAGAGAGAAAACAGGGAATTATAGATCGGTCAGCCTGACATCGGTAGTGGGTAAAATGATGGAATCAATTATTAAGGATGTCATAGCAACGCATTTGGAAAGAGGTGACATGATCGGTCCAAGTCAGCATGGATTTGTGAAAGGGAAATCGTGCTTGACAAATCTTCTGGAATTTTTTGAGGATGTTTCCAGTAGAGTGGACAAGGGAGAACCAGTTGATGTGATGTATTTGGACTTTCAGAAGGCTTTCGACAAGGTCCCATACAAGAGATTAATGTGCAAAGTTAAAGCACATGGGATTGGGGGTAGTGTGTTGACATGGATTGAGAACTCGTTGGCAGACAGGAAGCAAAGAGTAGGAGTAAATGGGTACTTTTCGGAATGGTAGGTAGTGACTAGTGGGGTACCACAAGGTTCTGTGCTGGGGCCCCAGCTGTTTGCATTGTACATTAATGATTTAGACGAGGGGATTAAATGTAGTATCTCCAAATTTGCGGATGACACTAAGTTGGGTGGCAGTGTGAGCTGCGAGGAGGATGCTATGAGGCTGCAGTGACTTGGATAGGTTAGGTGAGTGGGCAAATGCATGGCAGATGAAGTATAATGTGGATAAATGTGAGGTTATCCACTTTGGTGGTAAAAACAGAGAGACAGACTATTATCTGAATGGTGACAGATTAGGAAAAGGGGAGGTGCAACGAGACCTGGATGTCATGGTACATCAGTCATTGAAGGTTGGCATGCAGGTACAGCAGGCGGTTAAGAAAGCAAATGGCATGTTGGCCTTCATAGCGAGGGGATTGGAGTACAGGGGCAGGGAGGTGTTGCTACAGTTGTACAGGGCCTTGGTGAGGCCACACCTGAAGTATTGTGTACAGTTTTGGTCTCCTAACTTGAGGAAGAACATTCCTGCTATTGAGAGAGTGCAGCGAAGGTTCACCAGACTGATTCCCGGGATGGCGGGACTGACCTATTAAGAAAGACTGGATCAACTGGGCTTGTATTCACTGGAGTTCAGAAGAATGAGAGGGGATCTCAAAGAAACGTTTAAAATTCTGATGGGGTTAGACAGGTTAGATGCAGGAAGAATGTTCCCAATGTTGGGGAAGTCCAGAATCAGGGGTCACAGTCTAAGAATAAGGGGTAAGCCATTTAGGACCGAGATGAGGAGAAACTTCTTCACCCAGAGAGTGGTGAACCTGTGGAAATCTCTACCACAGAAAGTTGTTGAGGTCAATTCACTAAATATATTCAAAAAAGAGTTAGATGTAGTCTTTACTACTAGGGGGATCAAGGGGTATGGCGAGAAAGTAGGAATGGGGTACTGAAGTTGCATGTTCAGCCATGTACTCATTGAATGGCGGTGCAGGCTCAAAGGGCCGAATGGCCTACTCCTGCACCTATTTTCTATGTTTCTATGAGAAGGACGAGGAGGGACAGTTTACTACTGTCACAGTCACATAGGATGTAATTTATGTCTTTAATAAGAGCTGTTTCGGTACTGTGTCGGGGCAGAAACGTGATTTCTATAAACTAGAGTTCATGCAACAACTACGCCACTGAAAGATCAGTTAGATCAGACAATAAAAAATGTGCATTCAGACCAAGTAAATCCCTATGCTGCACTGGACTGGACTCAATTAGTAGTTTTGAAAAATATTGCGAAAATGCTAGTTACAAATAAAATTTATATAAAAATCTGCAACATAAAAATAGCAAGTAGATAAACTGCCTCAAAAAACAGATAACCACTGTTCAGTTTATTATGTTGGAAAGTAATGTTTATAAATATCTGAAAGGCCTGAAATTGTTAGTGCTAGCCCAAAACCTATTGTGAATTGGGGAAACAACGACTAAAAAGTGCTGCAAATTCTGGCATAAAATCTGCTTTTTTTTTTACAAGATATGACACGCTTCGTGTGACTTCCTTTCAATAAAGAAAAAATTATGTTGAAGCTTCCCATTCTACCAATGAACTACTATACTGTGATCCATTTTCCTGGGTTGCATCTATAAAAAAGTAGATTATGGAGGCATTAAGTGAAGCAGATTAATGGTCAGAGTATACTGACTTGCAGATTGTTAAAAAAATTATTTTGGATTTTAAAATTATTTTTATTAACCAGACTGAATTTAAATTGTAGCTTTTTAATAAAACTAAAAGCAAAAAAACAATTCCTGTACAGTGATGTCAACAATTGGGGCTCAATTTTCCTCAGTCATATGTGCCGTTTTTTTTGGTGCAAGTTAAAAAATTTAAGTTTCCCCAAGGAATCTGCGCCAGCGTAACTGAGTTACTTCCGATTTTTTTTTAGGTCCTTTTTTTGTGTCATAGGGTGCATAACCCAATGTCTGCGCCAATTTTTGTCTATTATGGAAGTTTGCCCCTCAAAAAATTCTCTTCGGTCGGCCTATCTGACCACTCTCGAAAAACATTCTGGTGAGTTAAGAAAAAGCAGCGCACATTGAAAAATCGCCACAGAAAGACGCCATTGTTTTTCAGCGAAGTTTTGGAGGGAGTCAAGACTTAAATATACACAAAGATTTTTTTTTAACCTTATAACATAGTAATGGAAGTTTGATGGAATTCTGTAACTCTTCATACCAGATTCAATTTAAATTGTAACTTTTTATCTAAAAGCAAACAGGGCTCGAGGGTCGGAGCGTCGGCAGGCAGAATCGGTCCTGTGTCCGGACATGGGGCTCGGCTACAAAAGAAACCCGGGGTGGGGCTGTGGAAGGCGATCGGAAGGCATCAGAAGCCTGCACTATCCATCAAATCAAGCCCGGGTTGGGGGGGGGGGGGCGGGGGCTGTGGAAGGCGATCAGAAGGCATCACAGGACTGCACTACGTATCAAATGTAGCCCGGAGGGTTGCTCCCGATCACTGCGCCTGTTCAGACCTGGGTGTGGTCCATACAGATCTGTGGGGAGAGAGAACAAAGAACCTTGTCCTGCCTGGCTACCGTTCTGAGCTTCTTGCAAAGGTAAAATTTAAGCTTGGGGGCAATACTGACAATGCCATACCTTGTGCAAGCCTTTTGCATCATGGTGCTGTGGAGGAGACAATTGAATCGACATCATCGAATGAGGAACCTCAGAGCTCGTAGGGTGATGGGCAGGAGGCCTTATCCATGTCGGGTATATCGAGACAGGCGCTTGCTCCTGAGTGATGCGGACTGTATCAGAAGGCTGTGTTTCCGCAAAGAAGTTGTGACTGAGATCTGAGAGTTGGTGAAAGCAGACTTGCAACCTAGAAGCGTCAGGAGGACTGCTTTGTCAGTTCAAGTGAAAGTTACAGCTGCACTTTCATTCTATGCAGCCGGATCCTTCCAAGCTACAACTGGGGATGTGTGCGTCATTTCTCAACATGCAACACATGTCTGCATTTGGCTGCACTATATGCCTGGAGAAATAACTACATAAAGTTCCCCATGACCACCCAGGCAATGTGTGACAGGGCTGTGGGCTTCACCAGGACTGCTGGCTTCCCAAAGGTACAGGACTGCATTGATTGTACCCACATCGCCTTGCAAACACCTTTGGAGGATTCAGAGATGTACAGGAACAGAAAAGGCTTCCACTCCATTAATGTGCAGCTCGTGTGTGACGACATGCATCGCATCATGTCAGTTGATGCAAGATACCCTGGGAGCACCCATGATGCGTACATCCTACGCATCAGCGTTAAATCTGCCATGTTTCAGCAGCAGCCAGAAGGGCAGAGCTGACTATTGGGACACAAAGGGTACAGCCTCGCCACCTGGCTCATGATGCCCCGATGCGTAACCCAGACAGAAGTTGACCGTCAATACAACATGTCACACATTGCGACGCGCAGCATCAGAGAGGACCATTGGCATCTTGAAACAGCGTTTCCGATACCTGGACCATTCCAGAGGCTACTTGCTATACTCTCCTGAGATTGTCGGTCAGTTCACTGTTGTGTGCTGCATGCTGCATAACTTAGCCATCATGAGGTAGCAGCAGATGATAGTAGAAGACCCATCTGCGGTGAGAGTGGCTGATAATAATGATGAGGAAGAAGCAGATGATGAGCAGGAGGAGGAGGACAAGGAAGCCATGCAACTCCCTGAACCCGAAGCACGATGGCGGAGAAAGGCGGGCCATCGTGCTCCTTTAATGATTGCTCGAGCCTTGCGCTACCAGCTCATCCGTGAACTCTTTGCTGCCTGAAGGCTCAGCGACAACTATTCCACATGGACCATGTTTACTGTTTGGACCTGTTCCGTAATGTTGTGTTGGTGGAACAAATGATGGAAATGATTCTTGTTTACTTCTAAAGTTGTGTTAATAATCGAACAAATAATGCAAATGAGTTACAATTTAAAATATATTTTATTCAAAAGTTGAACAAACATTTCTTTCTACTTAAGTGAAAATATTCTTATCAAACTTTAAAGTTTTTAGTTAAGATCACTTACAAACTCTAAGATCACTTAAAAACTTTATCAATTAAAAACTTTAAGGTCATTTACTAACTTTTAAACTTGTAAATTTACATAACTTACAAAAAACTTTTAATTTGAGAACAGTTACAGTAATAATAACAACAGCAAAGAAAGGCTGCACCCATCTCTCCTCCTCCTTATTCTAAGACCGCCCGCCATGCTTGGTCTTGGTAATTCCACCACCCCTGCCCACAGGCGGTGGCAGTGTTTCTCGGGTTGGTATCAAGCTTATTCTTTCCAACATCTCGGGTAATGCGCACCTGTTGATGGGAGGACGGGGCAGGCAGCAATGTGGAGGGCCCAGCTTGGGGCTCTTCAGAGGTTGGTCTGGGGATTGGAGCGGGAGTGGCAGTTGATTCTGTCAATGGGCGCGGGGTCTGGGTGTGTTCCCTTATTGCAGCAGCTAATTCAAAAATTCCCTCCCTCATGAGCCCTGACAGTGTCTCAACTACCTCCAAAATTCCCTCCTTCATGTTCGCCAACAGTGTCTCACCTACCTGTGACAAGCCCTCCCTCATGTTGAGAAAAAGTGTGTCAACTACCTGCAACATTCCCTCCTTCATGTTCACTGACAGCACATCAGCTACCTGCGACATTCCCTTCCTCATATTCCAGGACAGTGTTTCCATTTCTCCCGACAGTCCCGATACCTCATCACCCACCCCACTGATGGTGTCCAGGAGTGATCGCGTAAGGTCAATGCTCTCCGCATTCATTGCCATCATATGAACCACATCTGTTAGATCCTGCACCTCAGGAGCACGGTCGAGCTCTCCTTCCCCTCCTCACCCTGGGTGTGGTTCGTAGCATTCCAGTGGGACTCGCAGCCTCCGACGGTGGGGCCCTGGGTGTGCCTCGCAGCAGCCCACCACCGGGACCCACAGCCTCGATCGGTGGGGCCCTGGGTGTGCCTCGCTGCACCCCACTGGAATCCCCAGCCTCGGACGGTGGGAAACCATGGAATGTCCCACCAACACCCAAAACACTAGTCAGGGAAGGGGCTGGCATCTCAATGGGCGGCATCTGCACCTCTTCCAAAGACAGTAAAATAGTGGGGGCTTCATCCATCCCCTCCCACTCCCCCTCCCCCCCATGCTCTTGGTCTAGAAGGTGGGATTGGAAGATGTTCTCTTCAGGCTCGTCCTCGTCTGAATCCTCTTCTGCATCGTCAGGGTTGGCCTCAAGTTCTGCAAAATATAACAGAACAGACAAATGGTCAGCAGTAGAGGAGGGGACAGGGTGGATGGCATGAGTAGGGTCTCATAGCGCAGGCAGCAAGCTCATTTGAAGGACCACGATGAATGGTAGCACATTGCATCAACCGAAGCGTACCTGATGGAGACATCAGTACTTAACATTTAGCAAAGCCAGACTGTGTAATTTGCAGGACTTACCTTCTCCCTCGACTGTGGGCCCAGCTTGTGCAGTGGCGGTTGCTTTTCTCCAGGCAGGACCCATCAAAGCAGCGACCCTCTCTTCCAAAGGTGTCAGTGGGTGCAGATTTGCCGGGTCTCCTCCTGTTCGAGTTCATTCTCATTTGTTGTGTGCCACTTTCCTCTGCAAAGATAAAAATATAACTTTTTAGAGAGGGTGTCTTTCTGCTGGGTGGGACATATACAGATGATCACATTTACAATTACAATTCCATTGAAAAAAGAAAATGTTACTTACACTAACGACTTGACCAAGGTCCTGCCACTTCTTTTTGCACTGGCCTCCAAACCTCAGGGTGGTCACCATTGCACAGTCATCCTCTGCAAGTTGGTTCCAACGTTTCTTCATTTCATTGGGTGGAACTTTTATGTAACCTCTGCTGGTGTCCAGCTCCTGCCATCGGCCTTAATCACAGTAACTAGTGCCTCCACTTCATCCTGTAAGAAATTCTTGGTCCTAGTGCCTTGTTGCATCTTGCATTGCAGCTCCAATTTTCCCAATGATAACTAAAGTTCTCTCACAGCACTCAAACGTTCTCACACACACAACTGGCTCTTTAAAAATGGCCGATGCAGACCGAGAGCTGTACTGCGCATGCGCGCCCATAGGAATCACTTCAAAAACGTCCTTTTTTTCCCCCGCATGCGCAGAAGGGGCGGCATCGTTTTTTTCAGCGCAGACATAGAAACATAGAAAATAGGTGCAGGAGTAGGCCATTCGGCCCTGTGAGCCTGCACCACCATTCAATATGATGGCTGATCATTCACCTCAGTACCCCTTACATGCTTTCTCTCCATACCCCTTGATCCCTTTAGCTGTAAGGCCATATTTAACTCCCCCTTGAATATATCCAATGAACTGGCATCAACAACTCTCTGCAGTAGGGAATTCCACAGGTTAACAACTCTCTGAGTGAAGAAGTTTCTCCTCATCTCAGTCCTAAATAGCTTACCCCTTATCCTTAGACTATGTCCCTTGGTTCTGGACATCCCCAACATCGGAAACATTCTTCCTGCATCTAATCCCCTCTCATCCTTCTAAACTCCAGTGAATACAGGCCCAGTCGATCCAGTCTCTCCTCATATGTCAGTCCTGCCATCTCGGGAATCAGTCTGGTGAACCTTTGCTGCACTCCCTCAATAAGCAAGAACGTCCTTCCTCAGATTAGGAGACCAAACCTCAACACAATATTCCAGGTGAGGCCTCACCAAGGCCCTGTACAACTGCAGTAAGACTTCCCTGCTCCTGTACTCAAACCCCCCAGCTATGAAGGCCAACATACCATTTGCCTTCTTCACCGCCTGCTGTACCTGCATGCCAACTTTCAATGACTGATTTACCATGACACCCAGATCTCTTTGCACCTCCCCCTTTCCTAATCTGCCACCATTCAGATAATATTCTGCCTTCGTGTTTTTGCCACTAAAGTGGATAACCTCACATTTATCCACATTATACTGCATCTGCCAAGCGTTTGCCCACTCACCTAACCTGTCCAAGTCACCCTGCAGCTTTTTAGCATCCTCCTCACAGCTCACACCACCACCCAACTTAGTGTCATCTGCAAACTTGGAGATATTACACTCAATTCCCTCATCCAAATCATTAATGTATATTGTAAATAGCTGGGATCCCAGCACTGAGCCCTGCGGCACCCCACTAGTCACTGCCTGCCACTCTGAAAAGGACCCATTTATCCCAACTCTCTGCTTCCTATCTGCCAACCAATTCTCTATCCATGTCCAAATACACCACATCCACTGGTTCTCCCTTGTCCACTCTACTAGTTACATCCTCAAAAAATTCTAGAAGATTTGTCAAGCAGGATTTCCCCTTCATAAATCCATGCTGACTTGGACCGATCCCGTCACTGCTTTCAAATGTGCTGCTATTTCATCTTTAATAATTGATTCCAACATTTTCCCCACTACTGATGTCAGGCTAACCGGTCTATAATTACCAGTTTTCTCTCTCCCTCCTTTCTTAAAAAGTGGTGTTACATTAGCTACCCTCCAGTCCATAGGAACCGATCCAGAGTCGATAGACTGTTGGAAAATGATCACCAATGCATCCACTATTTTTAGGGTCACTTCCTTAAGTACTCTGGGATGCAGACTATCAGACCTCGGGGATTTATCGGCCTTCAATCCCATCAATTTCCCGAACACAATTTCCCACCTAATAAGGATTTCCTTCCGTTCCTCCTTCTCACTAGACCCTCGGTCTCCTAGTATTTCCGGAAGGTTATTTGTGTCTTCCTTCGTGAAGACAGAACCAAAGTATTTGTTTAACTGGTCCGCCATTTCTTTGTTCCCCATTATAAATTCACCTGAATCTGACAGCAAGGGACCTAAATTTGTTTTCACTAATCTTTTTCTCTTCACATATCTATAGAATCTTTTGCAGTCAGTCTTTATGTTCCCAGCAAGCTTCCTCTCATATTCTATTTTCCTCCTCCTAATTAAACCCTTTGTCCTCCTCTGCTGTATTACAAAATTCTCCCAGTCCTCGGGTTTGCTGCTTTTTCTGGCCAATTTATATGCCTCTTCCTTGGATTTAACACTGTCCTTAATTTCCCTTGTTAGCCACGGTTGAGCCACCTTCCCCGTTTTGTTTTTGCTCCAGACAGGGATGTACAATTGTTGAAGTTCATCCATGTGATCTTTAAATGTTTGCCATTGCCTACCCACCATCAACCCTTTAACTATCACTCGCCAGTCTATTCTAGCCAATTCACGTCTCATATCATCGAAGTTACCTTTCCTTAAGTTCAGGACCCTAGTCTCTGAATTAACTGTGTCACTCTCCATCTTAATAAAGAATTCTACCATATTATGGTCACTCTTCCCCAAGGGGCCTCACGCAACAAGATTGTTATTTAGTCCTTTCTCATTACACATCACCCAGTTTAGGATGGTCAGCCCTCTAGTTGGTTCCTCAACATATTGGTCTAGAAAACCATCCCTAATACACTCCAGGAAATCTTCCTCCACCGCATTGCTACCAGTTTGGTTAGCCCAAGCAATATGTAGATTAATGTCGCCCATGATAATTGCTGTACCTTTATTGCACGCATCCCTAATTTCTTGTTTGATGCTGTCCCCAATCTCACTACTACTGTTTGGTGGTCTGTACACAACTCCCACTCGCGTTTTCTTTACTTTGGTATTCCGTAGCTCAACCCATACAGATTCCACATCATCCAAGCTAATGTCCTTCCTTACTATTGCATTAATTTCCTCTTTAACCAGCAATGCCACCCCACCTCCTTTTCCTTTCTGTCTATCCTTCCTAATTGTTGAATACCCCTGGATGTTGAGTTCCCAGCCTTGGTCACCCTGGAGCCATATCTCCGTGATGCCAATTACATCATATCCGTTAACTGCTATCTGCGCAGTTAATTCGCCCACGTTATTCCAAATACTCCTCGCATTGAGGCACAGAGCCTTCAGGCTTGTCTAACACCCTTTGTGCCTTTAGGATTTTGCTGTAATGTGGCCCTTTTTGCTTTTTGCCTTGGGTTTCTCTGTCCTCCATTTTTACTTTTCTTCTTTACTTTACTTTTGCTTCTGCCCCCATTCTACTTCCCTCTGTCTCCCTGCATAGGTTCCCATTCCTCTGCCATATTAGTTTAACCCCCTCCCCAACAGCACTAACAAACACTCCTCCTAGGACATTGGTTCAGGTCTTGCCCAGGTGCAGACCATCTGGTTTGTACTGGTCCCACCTCCCCCAGAACCGGTTCCAATGTCCCAGGAATTTGAATCCCTCCCTGCTGCACCACTCCTCAAGCCACGTATTCATCTGAGTTATCCTGCGATTCCTACTCTGACTAGCACGTGGCACTGGTAGCAATCCTGAGATGACTACTTTTGAGGTCCTACTTTTTAATTTAGCTCCTAGCTCCCTAAATTCGTCTTGTAGGACCTCATCCCGTTTTTTACCTATATCGTTGGTATCTATATGCACCACGACAACTGGCTGTTCACCCTCCCTCTTCAAAATGTCCAACACCCACTCTGAGACATCCTTGACCCTTGCACCAGGGAGGCAACATACCATCCTGGAGTCTCGGTTGCGGCTGCAGAAAAGTCTATCTATTCCCCTTACAATAGAATCCCCTACCACTATAGCTCTCCCACTCTTTTTCCTGCCCTCCTGTGCAGCAGAGCCACCCACGGTGCCATGGACTTGGTACTGTTGTTCTCCCCTGATGAGTCACCCCCTCAACAGTACCCTCCCCGAGGTTACTGGACAGGCTGTACGGCACCAATTTTGAAAAATACAGCGGGGAAACTTGGCACATTTATTTTTGGAGTAGTTCTGGCCTAGAAAAACAGGCGTAACTCTGGCAATACGCCAAAAAACAGCTTTGGGTAAAATTGAGCCCTTAGTCACTAGTTACCATGTAGCCATTTTTTTTTAACATAGCTTTATCATTATTGTTAGCAGGATGGATTTGATTACTGACCAATTTGTAGCAGATTTCTTCAGTTTAAAAACAGTGAGGATTTTCCTAACATTTTATTCATCTTTTTCCATAAATGCTGTTGAACAGTTCACATTTTACTTGCATTTATAGATTATTTCAGTTCAAATTTAGTCCCACTCCATTCATCACTATGGCTTCATAAATCCAACGCCAGAGTTTTATTCAAATTTCTACTAAATTGGACATTTTATTCAGCATTAATTTATCAAATATTTTTCAGCCTAAGTTCAGATTCCAGAAACAACAAAATGTATTTTTAATTTATTCTGCCTGCTTCATCTCCTGACTCCATGCTGTAATGCCCACTTGAATGCGATACTTTCCCACCCAATCTACACTGACTGCTCTGCTCCCTGGTGCCACTCTTGACATTCCCAAATATGGATGAACTGAAAATAGCATGTGTCCGTGCCTCACAACTGCAAGAATCTTCAAAAATGTGTGGAAGTATTCTAATTGTTTAAACTGTGAATATAGCTTTATATTTACAAACTGTTATCCTTCAAAACAAAATAAATTTGCACAGGGTTAAAAAGCCATAGGCTACAACCACAGACAGATGGGGGATTTGACGTGGTGATTAGCCAAACTATCTTTGTCCTGTTAACTGGGAACGTTAAGCAATTTGTTCTCTCATCTCAGATGGCCTAACAAAACAATCGCATCTATTATGATGAGGATAATTCTGTTTATGTGAACTCAGCAGGAGGTGTCTTTGGGAATACACACTTGGGAGAGGAGGTAGTCAGTTTGGGTGACTGACCGATTGGTGATTTCCTGAATGATGAAGTAGTTGAAGACACAGCGGTTCCACTTGCTGTGTGAGAGAAAAGGGGAAAAAATAAACACTTGGATAATCACTCAGGTTCTAAACAGGAGACTGAGAGTTGCAGGGCTTGACTTGAAGCTGAAAGACAAGATGGAGAAGGCCAAATTTTGCAGTTCGAAGTTGTCTAGAAAGAAAGGTAATGCCAAAAAAGTATTAATCAGCCCACAAAAGGGACAGAGCGCATGGTTTATTATTTTTCAAGGAAAGAAGCGTGATTAATTGAATGAAGTGGGATTTGCTTTAACTGTTACTCTTTATGTTCAGTTGCTTTCTGTAAAATAAAGCATTTAGTGATTCTCATCTGACCTAATCTCACTGCAGTATTTTTCACTCTGTTTTTTGAAAAATTGGAGAAGCTCACATTGTACTAGCTTGCTTTCACTGCCAATATTAACCAGTTAACACTAACACTGCACTCCACACATAAATGATCTACTTACAAGACCTGCTGGGATGGATTGGGGGGGGGGGGGGGGGGGGAAGCCGCAATCTTCACAGCATTGCGATTGCAGGTTTGGTCAGTATCCCGCTCTAAACCCGCCTGAGTTTCTGACCCGTCAGACCTGCGCTTGGATAGCAGACTCGATAGCAAGCGGCATTAAAAGGTACTTAAGTGCTAGTTAAGAGGCTTAAAAGCAGGCACTTACAATTTTACCAACCTTTTGACCAGGTAAGTTGAGTTGGGTTCTCAGTGACTCTCTACTGCTTTGGCTAGTTGACAGCTGCAGAAGTGACATAAAGGCTACCATTTCACAACTGGTCACTTTCCAACGTCAGAAGCTGAAGCCTTCAGGTTTTGGAAGAGACATTTGAGCTGCATGCACGTTGGAAGTGTTTGTAGTGAATTCTCCATTCACTGTCACCTCCTTGGAGCAATATCTCTCACTATTGACAGATCACTTCCGTCACCTCAATCTCACATGTCATTTATTCCAGCAGCATCGGTGCCCATGAAAAAATCTCAACTTGGTCTTTAGAAATCAACCACGATCAACACCAACACCAACATCACTAAACACACCCGCATCACTGCCAACAACAGCAACCTTCTCCGCAATCACCTGATGTAACGCAGTAAACAGAGCATCAGCACCTAACCACATTGCTGCCCGGGAGGCCAGTGATGGCCTCACCATGGCCACATTTACTTCACTTCATGCTGTACACCAACTGCCACATAATGTGCCAAGTTGGCACCACCCCACACCAGCTCCATAAAGCATCCTGCAATGTCCAACCCATTCCTTTCACACTCATCAACTTATGTCTCACCATTCACGACAACTCACTTCCAAAGATGCCCACAAATCTGTCCAAGAACGTAAAGTCCTGCAAATAAAGATTTCAATGCTTGACAATACATCAACATTAATTATATATGAACATTGGCTAAAGGACCCAAGTGCTTACCATTGTGTGTTGTTAGTTGGTATGATTGGACAACAATAAGGGTGAGTGTGAGGGGTCTAAATGAGATGTGAATGTGATCATGTAGATAGAGGGATGAATGGAGATGAACATAAACTTGGTGTAAGGATGTGCAGGAGTAGGGTAGGGAAGGCAGAGTGATGGCGATGTGATGAGTGGCACAGTAGGATGAGGGTGAGTGGAGCTTTACAGTAACATTTCGTGATCTACTGAGATCATTGAAAGGTTTGCATCACTGCAATCAGCTCCTCCAGACGACATCCCTGTTGTACCCTCATGTGCAATGTGAAACCTCCTGGAGAGGTCTCTTCTGTCCATTGGAATGGAAGAGAACCTCCCTGCATGCTGTGACTTCCTCCATAAGCATCTGGTGAGAGTCATGGACGAGCCTGGGTGCAGCCTCGCATCTTTGTGCAGTGTTTGTCAGTGTTTGCAGTAGCTCAATGCTGCAAAAGACTGAAGAACTTTCAAAGGACGTCATCAGACCTGCTTCCAGTTAATTGGGTGGGGAACCCGCAGGTGGGCTGAACAGTCCCAGCCACTGAAGATTGAAGGGATGCACTTTGGAGCGGGTTTCCCACGCTGCACTAATGCCGCCCGCATTAAACTCGTCTATGTTGGCGAAATCCCGGCCAGTGCGGGGAAAATAGCTATAATTTTTTTAATGTAGATAACTCTGCCTTTCTTCTTCATTCTGCATCCTACACACACTGAGGGAGTATACCAAAGTAGTTCAAATTTGGAAGGGAGAGGACACTTGTGTAGGTGCTATGGGCCCAAAATTCGCAATCATTTAGTGCCAAATTTTTGGAGGTACTATCGTGTTTGCTGGAGCTAACTTAATTTTGCAATTTTCGCCAAGGGTATAACGCCATCTTTAACAGGTAAAGGCCGATTTTTTAAATTAACGTTTTTATGACATTACTCGGGGTCAAACCCATCCGTAACGCCATTTTTGCAAGTTTCGCCAATAAGGATTTTTTCAAAAATGGAGCTGAAGACTGCTTTGCAAAACCTTACCATACCAAATCGGAGTCAGATAGAAATCCGCGTTACAGACGCCATTTTGTTTATCAGAGCCGAGTTATAGGGTTATAGGTTTTGGAGGGAGGGAACAAGCTAATTAAAAATGTCTGTTTGTGCAGAGGGAAATGAGAAACTTTATTTATTGCAGCAAATTGCGAGTTGAAGTTCCACCATCGAACTGCTGCTCACCGGGCTCGAGGCACACAGGTCGGAGTGCCGGCAGGCAGGATCGCTCCCTCAGCCGGACACAGGAGCTCAGCTTCCAAAGAAGCCCAGGGGGGAGTTGGAAACCACGCGAGAGATAGGAGCAGCAATAGGGGCCATTCGGCCAGAGATAGAGGTGGCAATGGTGATTCCTTTCGGCCAATGATAGGGGCCATTTGCAAGCCATCGGCTTGGATGGGGAGTGTCAGCATCAAAATACTCCCGGGGCAGGTACAGCACGGATATAAAAGGAAAATACTGGATTCTGGAATAAAAACAGAAAATGCTGGAAATCTCAGCGGGTCAGCATGGGAAAAATCAGCATGGGTTAGCTTCAGAGTAAAGCTGTACAATTACACAGTACCCTGGAAACCCAAATGCTTGGGCATGCGCAGAATGGGTCCTCAGTTTTTCAGCGCTATCAATTAGCTCCACCCACAGAAGCTAAGGTCTTTCTGCGCGGCACCAAATTCAAACAGAAAAATGGCGAAACTTCGGATTTTTTTTTGGCGCCACTTCGGCTTAAAAAAAAAAAATCGCCCATTAATATTAAATAGCGCCAAAAAAAGACAATTTGGAATTTTGGGCCCTATATCACCACCTCTTAGAACTAATGTGCTAAAAGTGTTGTGCACTTCATGAGAGCTGGTGAGACAAACGAGTTTATCTTGGGTTGTTCCAAAGGCTGAAAATGTTGAGAGCCACTTCTGGATGATCTTCTGATTGTGGGACTGAAGTCAGACAGGTCAGAATATCCACCAATCTGCTGTCTACTTCAGCTAAATATTAAGTCATGACAGCAATCTCATTACTCAAACACCAACTAGTAAGATCACATCTGCGCTGGTCCCACAAATGATTCAGTAACTGTTGACTCTATTCCTACTCCCAGTGTAGGTGCTGCTGGTCCCACTCCCTAGTTCCAAATCAATTAATACCAGTTCTACTAACGTTCCCAATTCGATTCCCACATTCCCTCCCCGAAGGGGAACAAAGGGGAGGGGAGGGGGGTGCAAAACGGTAAAGAGGGGAGCGTGAAGGGGAGAGAAACAAAGGGAAGGGGAGAGAATGTGGGAATTGAATTGGGAATGTTAGTAGAACACATTCCCACATTTTTCTCTCTCTTTGTTTCTTCACCTGTTTCAGGAAATGGGTGAGGTGGGAGGGGAGGGAGGGAGGGGGGAGTCGAGGGGGAGGGGAGGGAGGGAGGGGGGAGTCGAGGGGGGAGGGAGGGGGGGTCGAGGGAGGGAGGGAGGGGGGTCGAGGGGGGAGGGAGGGGGCGTCGAGGGGGGAGGGAGGGGGCGTCGGGGGGGGAGGGAGGGGGCGTCGGGGGGGGGAGGGAGGGGGCGTCGGGGGGGGGAGGGAGGCGTCGGGGGGAGGGAGGGGGCGTCGAGGGGAGGGAGGGGGCGTCGAGGGGGGAGGGAGGGGGCGTCGAGGGGGGAGGGAGGGGGCGTCGAGGGGGGAGGGAGGGGGCGTCGAGGGGGGAGGGAGGGGGCGTCGAGGGGGGAGGGAGGGGGCGTCGAGGGGGGAGGGAGGGGGCGTCGAGGGGGGAGGGAGGGGGCGTCGAGGGGGGAGGGAGGGGGCGTCGAGGGGGGAGGGAGGGGGCGTCGAGGGGGGAGGGAGGGGGCGTCGAGGGGGGAGGGAGGGGGCGTCGAGGGGGGAGGGAGGGGGCGTCGAGGGGGGAGGGAGGGGGCGTCGAGGGGGGAGGGAGGGGGCGTCGAGGGGGGAGGGAGGGGGCGTCGAGGGGGAGGGAGGGGGCGTCGAGGGGGGAGGGAGGGGGCGTCGAGGGGGGAGGGAGGGGGCGTCGAGGGGGGAGGGAGGGGGCGTCGAGGGGGGAGGGAGGGGGCGTCGAGGGGGGAGGGAGGGGGCGTCGAGGGGGGAGGGAGGGGGCGTCGAGGGGGGAGGGAGGGGGCGTCGAGGGGGGAGGGAGGGGGCGTCGAGGGGGGAGGGAGGGGGCGTCGAGGGGGGAGGGAGGGGGCGTCGAGGGGGGAGGGAGGGGGCGTCGAGGGGGGAGGGAGGGGGCGTCGAGGGGGGAGGGAGGGGGCGTCGAGGGGGGAGGGAGGGGGCGTCGAGGGGGGAGGGAGGGGGCGTCGAGGGGGGAGGGAGGGGGCGTCGAGGGGGGAGGGAGGGGGCGTCGAGGGGGGAGGGAGGGGGCGTCGAGGGGGGAGGGAGGGGGCGTCGAGGGGGGAGGGAGGGGGCGTCGAGGGGGGAGGGAGGGGGCGTCGAGGGGGGAGGGAGGGGGCGTCGAGGGGGGAGGGAGGGGGCGTCGAGGGGGGAGGGAGGGGGCGTCGAGGGGGGAGGGAGGGGGCGTCGAGGGGGAGGGAGGGGGCGTCGAGGGGGGAGGGAGGGGGCGTCGAGGGGGGAGGGAGGGGGCGTCGAGGGGGGAGGGAGGGGGCGTCGAGGGGGGAGGGAGGGGGCGTCGAGGGGGGAGGGAGGGGGCGTCGAGGGGGGAGGGAGGGGGCGTCGAGGGGGGAGGGAGGGGGCGTCGAGGGGGGAGGGAGGGGGCGTCGAGGGGGGAGGGAGGGGGCGTCGAGGGGGGAGGGAGGGGCGTCGAGGGGGGAGGGAGGGGGCGTCGAGGGGGGAGGGAGGGGGCGTCGAGGGGGAGGGAGGGGGCGTCGAGGGGGGAGGGAGGGGGCGTCGAGGGGGGAGGGAGGGGGGCGTCGAGGGGGGAGGGAGGGGGCGTCGAGGGGGGAGGGAGGGGGCGTCGAGGGGGGAGGGAGGGGGCGTCGAGGGGGGAGGGAGGGG